>NW_007247293.1:653824-695718 GCF_000164805.1 Carlito syrichta | reverse complement strand
TTTTGAGTCGGAGTCTCACTCTGTCCCCCAGGCTGGAGTGCAGCACACGGCCACCACAGCCTCAACCTAATGGGCTCAGGCGATCCTTCAGACTCAGCCTTCCAAGTAGCTGGAACTACAGGCACGCGCTACCATGCCTGGCTTAGTTTTTTATTTATTGTAGAGACGAGGTCTCACCAAGTTGCCCAGTCTGGTCTCGAACCCCTGAGCTCAGGCAGTCCTCTCACTTAGGCCTCCCAAAGTGCTGGGATTACAGGCTTGAGCCACCAATCCCAGCAGGGCCCACTTTTCAAATGAGGATATATTTAAAGCCTAAAAGCCAGGGAAAGAGTTTCTTTCTTCTATTTCTAATACCATTCATGAAAAAGAGGGTAGGAATCATTGCCATAACTTAGATGAGGAAGTCTCCTGTAAATTCTTGTATTGCAATAGATCTCAGAGAATGCTATTCATAATCATCAATATTACTAAATTTAATGTATCTATTTAGGTAGGTTGTGTTTTGTTTTTTATGCTTTACTTCCCTATTTGTTGCTCAATTTAGGCTGGATCAACTAAAAAAAAGCATTTGCTTTTTATAATACATTAAGAGTAGCTAATCTGAAATCACAGTTTTTAGTCAGAAAGGAATTTTGGATGCTTTTATGGAAAGATTACTATAAACTAACTTTTCTTTTTTCTGATTTAGATATCTTGAATGCACTTTGTTAATGTCTGAACATTGAATCAAATAGTGTATTTCTCCCATTTTTAAACCATTGCAAATTCAAGGCAGGGCCCTCTGCTTCTGTCTTCAAATGAATGAGAATACCATTTTAAGAGAAAATGGCGGCTAAAGTGTCAGTGCTCTGTATCACCTCTATCAAAGAGACTGATTACAATGTTGATGGTGATTTTCAAGGCCATCTCCGTCTTGCTTCTGCTTCTTAAGAATGTATAATGCAGTCCAACCTTAAGACAAATAGGTCAAACTGCAAAACTCTGCAGGAATATAAGAATGAATTCCAAAATAATAAAGCCATCCAACTTTGAGATTCTATATACTGTATAAATATCTCCTAATTTAGAGGACATACCTTTTAAATGGCTTTCCATCATCATGCAGACTGGTGTCTGTCTAGTCTTGCCATTCTCACACATTTTCAGCTGTTGTTTCTAGAATTTATTAAGAGTTACTGATGTTTAATCTTTAATGGTGGTTGAAGGGGGAAACATACATATACAGCATTCGCCAATTTAAGCTGCTGATAAACTCTGAAAAAAATGTGTTCTCCTGTGGGGCAGGAAAAAATATTTTTGAGAATATCCCATCTGCAGGTAAAGTCAGTGGCCATTTCTTGTCCTGTCAAATATAAAAATAAATGTCGTGTTCAGCTGTATTAAATACTGTACTTGAGCATAAGGGAGAGTGTGCATTTGTCTTATTTCATTTGTCTTCCCAGTCTATGCCCATTTAGCACTGCAATAGCAGTGAACTTCACGGGCAGCCAGACCCACTCTTTCATGTTTCCTTCCAGTTCTAAATTGAAAATATTTTTTTTGAAAAGAACTATGACAAAAGCAATTTGGGTTAGTGATATCTTGAAAGAGAACCCAATTTAAGATTACCTTTATGGTTGGCCATTGTTACCTACAGTAGGCAGATGTCATGGTGATCTTCTTGATATTAGTATGCTGAGAGAGTCTGACCTGACAGCGTTCAGGTAACATCACAGATTGGGCTATAATATTAAGATTTCAAGTGGTGGTGCCAAGGGCTGCTCACAGAAGCCTAGTGCAGAGAGAAGCACTGTAACTGAGAAGGAGTGCAGCTAGCCATTTTCCTCATTTGACTGGTGCTCCATATGATATACTTCTTTATTTAGCAAAAGTCATGTGATATCGGGGTGGCTAATTAAAGTGCATAGAGAATGAGCTTTGCAACTGTAAACCCTGGAGAAGGGAACAGGAAAACAACGGTGCCTTAGCTGATTCTCCGACCTGTAAGCTAAAGTGTTGTAGCTGTCCGTCTCCTCCTCAAAGACCCACCATGATGGTAAATGTAATCATATCTTTTTAGACTCATGCCATTACAATTGTAACAGGATCGATGATTCATGAACATATGGAGCTGAAGTCTCCCACAAGACGAAGTGATGACTAGAAGGAGAAGTTGTTGTTAAAGAGGACCATCTGTCTTTGAAAGTGTGATTCACTGAGGCATTCACCTCTGCCCCAAGCCATGAAAATAGGATCCAGTGACTAGATCTCTTCCTATCTTTCCCCGCCTCCTTCCCTTTCTCCTTCTCTTCATTCTAACCTTAGAGCCAGAATCAGTCAACAGATTCTGTAAGAAATGATGCTACTCTGAGTCACATAGCTTCTTATAGCATCTTATTTACGCTCCTAAAATCCCTGCCAGACAAATAACAAGTGTTACAATTGTTTCTGTGTTTCAGAAGAAGAAGCCAAGACAAGGAGATGAATTGGCTTGCCCAACACTGAATGGTGTCAGTAACATTGCTGAGGCTTGTGCTTAAGTCTCTACTTCGTGGATTATTCACAGCCACTATTATTCCCATGAGAATCCCTAATTACCGCCTACATTCCTGTCAGTTGGTGGTGAATCTGTAACGATTCACAAACTGCATACTCTGCCTGTGTGTGATCAGGGAATCCACTCTCATTTTAAACTATGCAGAAATGAAATGAGAAGCTAACGTTACTTCGAAGGGACCGTGCAGTGCATTCCAGAGGCAAATACAAATGACATTGAGCTCTGCCATTTTGGCTGGTCCACGTTAGTGCAGCTTTCCATTCTTCTGAATAACCAAGAATTATTCATAAGCCCCAGTGTTCTATTTGTTCACGATTTACTTACATTTTCCAAATTTGCCATCCCGTAGTTTGCTTGGCTTTCAAATTTATTTTGGTGCTTACAGTTTGTGTCATGTTCCTGTCCCTTGGGGATGTTTTGGATCACATAGGATACTCTATTGAACATATATTAGTTTCTTGATCTCAGCAGAGTAATGGATGCCGAAATATTTCAGAAAGATGTATTCTGTAACGATTCAGAAACTGCATACTCTGCCTGTGTCAGAAGCACAACATGTATGATTTTATTTGTGGCTTAATCAACAGGAAAAAATGCCAAGCAGCTTTGACTAGCTGGCAGTGGATCTGTTTGTGTTTGCCTTATTTTCTCCATAAGACACCTGCTGGAGATGAGAGCCGGCAGAAACACCGAGTAGGTATCCAGAGCTTCATTATAGCAGTATCTCTAATGATCAAAGAAGCCTTTTTTATACAATCTTGTTCCTGATCATGCAGCTGAACATCTGTCTACCTGTCTGTCCACCTTTTAATTGCATCATCCAGGTCTCTCTGATCCTAGACGGCTCTGTCAATGCAGCTCTGCTTTCCACCGTTTCTGATCATAGTTAACACAAACTTCCTGCAAAGCAAAACAGTAAAACTGAGAGCTTTCTAATAAACTTGAACTGAACCATTTTATGAGAAGTTAATTTTCTATTGCATATCCAGTGCGGTCCTTTGTGCTAATTTATTCTTCAAAGCCAAATATTGTATAGCGAGAAGGGGAGTCTGCTTTAGGAATACTTGAAGCATTATATTTACTGGATACAAAAGGAGCTTGTTCTACATAGATGCTGCAATCTGCTAAACACTGATTTGTCTAAAAGAAATTGGCAGTAGAAAGTCAGGAATTTAATTCACTGATTTATTCATTAATTCACTTGTGAAATGCTTATTAAGATGAACCCATTATGTGTAGGACTGTGTGTGATTCAAAAGTGAGATGCTATTCATACTCTAAAAAGAAATGAGGTACATATAGCTTAATTACAAGAGAAATATTGTATATTGATTTCTATACAAAAATACTCAAAAAAGTGGTATAGTACTTGTCTTAGTCTGCCTTGTGTTGCTGTAACCATACCTGAGGCTAGGTGATTTATAAAGAAAGGAGATTTATTTAGCTCACAGTTCTGCAGGCTGGGAAGTTTAAGGGCATAGTGGGTCTTACTGTGTCATAACATGATGGAGAAGGTCAAAGAGGAAGCAGACACAGTTAAGACAAAACCCCAGGGACATCTAGGCTTTATGACAGCCCACTCTCAAGGGAACTAATTCATTTTCAGGAGAATGAATCCAGTCTTGCTAGAGTGAGAAGTCACTCATGACCTTAAGAAGACACCAAGCCATTCATGAGAGACTCACCCTCATAGCCCAAACACTTCCCACCGGGCCCCATCTCTTAACACCACCACATTGGGGATCAAGTTTCAACATGAGTTTAGTGGGGACAAACTCAAGCCACAGCAGCACGCCAATGGAGAGGGAACTCACTTCCAGTGGGGCTGATAGAAAATGGCTTTATGAAAGGAAGCGCCTTTAAGTTGGGTGTTGACAAATGAAAAGGATTTGCAGCATATAAGAATATAAAATAATCAGAGGTATTCTAAATAGAGGGACCAGCATGAGACAAAGCATGGAAGCAGGAAACCCCAAGTCATGTTGACAGAATGGTATGTCGTAGGCCCGTTTGACCACAACTTGGGAAGATGAATCATGAGAATTGTGCTGGAAAAGTTGATTGCAGTAGATTCTTGAGAGATTTGAATATCATGTTAGGAACTTTGGATTTTCTTCAGTAGGAAGCAAGAAGTCATTGGCAACTTTTAAGAAAGGGAAATAGCAGGATATGTCAGTATACATCTTTCATATATATTGATCAAAGGATGTAGTATGGATTGCAAAAGGGGGATACTGGAGACTGGGAGATCACAGTAGTCCACCCAGGGGTATTGAGAACTTGAACCAGGGCAGAAACAATGGGAGATAGATACAAAGAGCTCACAGATGTAGAGTGTACAAACACAGGGCTCCTGATTACAAATGAAGACAGTCAAAGTGACTTAGAGAGGATACTTATACAATGATGGAGGGGTTAGGAGGAAGGGCAGGTGGGTGAACTAATGTGACAGATTTTGTTGTGGACTTGTTGAACACTCACTGCTGCGTGTGGAAATGTCCAGGACTCTATTGTCTTCATGAACTTGGGAGTGGATGAAATGTGTCAGAGGGTATAAACAATTAATAGCTGAATTGATAGCATCTGATAAAACATCTCTATGCAAGCTATAGTTATTAAATAATAAGTTTTACTGTCTCATTGAGCTGACATAATTCTATGTAGAAGTGTGGTGCCTTATTACAAGTACAATATCTATTTAGGCTTTTTGAAATTTTTATCATCACCTGAGACCCCTCTCTCTACTTTATTGTTTTATAAGGAGCCTCATAAGAGTAACCATATTTAGTGGGCAGGAAGAGGAGGAATGGTCAGGGGTGTGGGGAATAGAAGTACAAAAACCAAAAAATGTTAACCAGAGAAAGGAGAAAGGCCAGGATAAGGGGAACTCTCAACGTTGCAGAGAGAGTTTTGAAGAAGGAGTGGGTCAACACAGTGTTAGATACTAAAAGAGATGGAGGTAGATGAGAGCAGGGATGGAGGAGAGGAAGTTGTTTCAAGAGAGGCATTTCAGTAGTTTGGTTGCCATGAAGTCTTAAGACCTGAAGGAAGGAGTGTTTGGTGAGGAAGTGGAGGCAGTAAGTATAAACAACACTACTAGAGAAAAGGCTGCATTTCTCAGGCACAATCTGAAGCTTCCTCTGGCAAATGCACGACTTGAGAAGGAAGCCCAGCTTCCTTGTGAGGAGGCCTTAAGGGGGTGTGGCAGGCGTCTCCTGCAGGCTGCATCTGGAGAGCCATAATCTCTGTGATCATGTTTCCTTGCCAGTATCCATGCGAGCACGGTACTGGTCACTACCTATACCATTGATCTACTTCTCCTCACCTGGTATTCTAACTGAACAGGGGTGGATGGTGGTGGTGGAAGCCACCCCTTGACTCTCAATACTGGAATCCCTTATTTGTGCTTGTGGAGTAACTTATGTTGTTTTAATTTTCTTAATTACCTCTCTAAATTAGAGTTTTAACTCAAAGATTATTTACAAAGGATAACTAGCCTAATGACTGAGAGGTAAGAAGGTTTGCTTTTTGTTCTGTTTCTATGCTTGAATTTGGAACTTAAATTGCAGCATGTTGATTACTAATCGAAGTCTGCAAAATCCTAGGCTGTTTCTTAGCTTAGGCAGCATAATAACAGAAATAATCACAGCCAATAATAATAAATATTATTAAGCAATGATGAGACAAAAACTACTACAGTCGTTCCATCCAGTAATACTGACTCTGAGCATTGTGGTATAACATTCCGTATATTTGCTTCAAATGAATGGTTTTAGATTAGATGAGACTGTAAGATAGAAATTTTAAGTACAAGTCGACTTTTGTTGTTCATGTGGTGTGGAATAAGGGAATAAGAACCCCTGAGATCTTTAAGAGATTTTGTGGCGTCTCTATCGGGCAGAATAGTTGTATTGAATCTTTTCGCTACAAAGAGTAGAAATTTTGGAAATTTTGGTTTTCTGCCTTTTCCCCTCTTTAATATATTTCCTCAAAGTAGTTTAAATGATGGCTGATTGTGCTGCAGCATTTGGTAAATGTCATATAGTCTACTTTTCTAAAAGCAGTGAAGTAGTGTAAACATGTGGCATCTTTTTTCAAAAGATCTATCCAGTAATTATCCTGAAGGCTATTACAGTATGCAAATAGCAAGGGGCGTCCTTGTCTCCTAAATTAGAATATCAATATTGATTCAACATGTGCAAAAAGAAAACAATATTTCTGACAAATGCTAATCCTATTTCAGGGTAGTGGAACAAACACTGGATGTTAAGGTTGGATAGGGTTTGATTTCTGGCTCCCCCAATGAGTGATCTTTTACATGTCATTTGCTGAGCTGCTACCCCTAGTTTCGTTTTCTTCATCCACAAAATGGGCATGCTGACGTCTGTCCTACCTAGCACACAGATTCCTGGGAGAATCAAGGGTGATAATGTCCTCGGTACACTGTAACATGCTATACCAGTGTAGATTATTATTATTTCAGAAGAAAGTTTGTCGTCTCTGAATTATTAATTATCACTAATTTAAAATGTACTAAAGCATCTGATTTGTTCTGGCTTCCAAATATAATTTGAATTGGTCTCAGATAAGGATGTGATGCAGTTCCCCTTTTTCATATTAGGAAAATTGAGGCACGTAGAAATGAAATTGACTGCTTTTTGTTTTCCATTTCAGTAATTTCCCCTTGCATATTATTAATGAGCATAGTGCATTTAGTATGAATTAAATTCAGAGTGCCTGAAATTACTGCATGAAGATACCAAAAAGAATTTATCCTGAAAATGAAATGATGTAGTCTTTCATTACTTGCCATTTTAATGGCAACATGACTACCTGCGACCCACTTAATACTCCCATCTTGGTGTGCTTGTATGTATTTGGAATCCCTTGACTTCAGACTCGAACAAGGTTGTCAGTGACTGTTCAGAAGTAAGTGTTTTTGCCATCACA
The DNA here is from genome assembly GCF_000164805.1 of Carlito syrichta. Taxonomy (NCBI): domain Eukaryota; kingdom Metazoa; phylum Chordata; class Mammalia; order Primates; family Tarsiidae; genus Carlito; species Carlito syrichta. The sequence continues at coordinate 688,232 of NW_007247293.1, read as the reverse complement.
CCAGGTCGCTGACCCCTCCAGCTGTTGTTTCAGTGGGTGGTAAAAACCAGAAGACAAGCCCCTAGTCCTCATTATTCTTAGACATGAAAAATTCTCCCAGTGGTGTTTTCCCTGGCTTCCCAATATACCGATTACTTCCTAATGTCACGCAGACACCTATATTCTCAGAAATGCCAAAGAAAGGCTGCTCTGCAATCTCTCAGAATTATTTTCCCAGCTGAATTTGTCAGGCTAAATTTAAAAGAGCAACAGGCAATTAAATATTCATCTTTAATTTTTTTATTCACTCACTGCTGCAGGTCACAGATTTTATAATATTTTTCTGACTGTGTAGTACTGTAGAGTAAGCTGTGTTTTGGCAGTATTCATTAATATTCCTTTTCAGGCCTAAGTGATGGTGAGAGGGATTTGACTGGACATTTTGGCAAAGTAATGCTAATATATAGGCCCTTGCAGTGGAATATTATGGAAGTGTGTAATGATAATATCAAAACTGCAGATAATTCCTGAAGAGGAAGGAAGGCTAGCACATGAGAGACAGAAATCTGCTGTTCTCTTTGTAAGTGAAAGGTCATGCTACTGAGCGCTGCGGGGTGGATTGGTGAGAAATGAGCTCCCGTTTGCTAGGAATTAGAATGAGTCTATCTGATTTTCCTTCACTTGTGACCTTTAAAGATGCAGCTTTTAGATTGATAAGCAGGTGGATGCTTTTAGTAACCCAATGCAGAATTTGTTTCATATGAAAAGACTATCTTTCAGACACCGAAGATATTGCTTCCACAAAGGGTTTTTTTCTACAAAGCCTCTGGAGAAAGAAATTCAATGATTATATCTTATCTGTCACACAAAGAGAAAATTCAGAATTACTGTATGTTCAATTAGAACATTTTTTTTTCTCAAAGCATTAATCATTTTCTGGAACACACATCCTCCAGTTAAGAATCTCCAGGAAGGCTTGACAGTGGGCACTCCTCGTCCTCTCCCCTCTGGATTTCCTGCGCCACTCCACGGAGCCTCCTCCACGCCGATAAAAGCGCTTCCTGTGTTGCTATAGTAATCCTTTCATGTTGGGCACTGCGCTATCTTGAAGGCAATCAGATGAGAACAAGGAGTGGGGCGCAGTATAGAGTTAATGTCAGACAGCTGAAGGTGATCCGCGGTATTACATTTGGAGATGTTTTGGTATGCTGGAGACAGAATGCCAGTCAACGCAAAGCCCCAGCCCACTGTAGACCCAATTTGATGCTTGGATATTTAAATATAGCATTTTTATGACACACATAAACTCTAAACATGCCTTACTTTGGAGGCATACAGGTTGAAATAGCTCCCTTTCCATGGCCAACAAGCTCCAACTTCCCTTCCTCCCCACTTGTTTTTGGTTACTAATTACATCATCCATCTTATTTGTTCTAATTTCCTCCTTTTATTTTCCTTATCTCCTCAGCTATCAGCAGCTCAAGCCCATAAGCTTCTGTTTTATTTTGTCAAATGCTGTTGTTTTATTGGGGCTTCTGTGCTGTTTCTGTTTCTCATTTGATATTCCCACCTGATAATAAATTCTTCATAAAGCACCCCTGATCAAATACTTCAGGACTTCATTCTTTTCCTGTGTACAGGTTTTAATTTCCTACTCAAAAATCACAAATGAAGTTAAACAATGTATTCCTCCCGCACAGTATATCTGACTTTTGAAATGTTTAGGGAAAGCAGAGGAATTAGCTGAGTGACTTTTACCCTGTCAGACTTCCTGCAGCAGTCTGTAGCAAGAACGATCAGCTCTTGAGAGCCAGCTTTTACATGCCAGCAATTCTCTTCTAATTTAAAAATACTAGGCTGGGCGCAGTGACTCACGCCTGTAATCCCAGCAATTTGGGAGGTGGAGGTGAGAAGGTTGCCTGAGCCCAGGTGTTTGAGACCAGCCTGAACAACATGGTGAGACCTCATTTCTACAATAAATCAAAAAATTAGCCCAGCATGGTGTCGCACCTGTAGTTCCAGCTCCTTGGAAGACTGAGGTGGAAAGAACACCTGAGCCCAGCAGGTTGAGGCTGCAGTAGCCATAATTATGCCACTGCACTCCAACCTGGGTGACAGAGTGAGACTCCAACTCAAATAAACAAATAAATAAATAAGCAAATAAATAAATAAACTCTGCTTAAAATCTAGCACAGTGGTGTGTTTTATAGACCACATAGATAAACTTTCCTGTCAGAAGTGTCTCAGCACTTCAGAGCTGCCATGTAAATTAAGTGACAGCTTATTCACAGATAGTACAGCCAGGACTTTGCAGAGGCTACCCTCACCTTCCTGTCCCTCCCTCCATCCATTCACATGTGCATGCCCTGGGCAATTCCATAATTCCGTGCTCACTGAGATCCTCCCAGGCACTGTTCCAGGTCCAGAGCAAGACCAACAAGGCCCCGGTGCTCATGGAACCTGCATTCAGATCGGTTTTAACCTGTCTGAAGGAGAGGACACCATCATAGGAGGCTCTTGTGGATTACAGAAACCACTTAACCCCATATGGCTATTTGAATTTAAGTTAAGCAAAATTAAATACAGTTAAAAATTAAGTTCCTCAGTCACTCTTGCCACACTTCAAGTGCTCACATATGTTCAGTGACTACATATTGGACAAGTCAGGTGATAGAACATTTGTAGAATAGCAGAAAGGTCTACTATACAGAGCTACTGTAGGCCATTCCCCATATTTTTTTTTTTTTTTTTTTGCGTTGGAGTCTCACTCTGTCCCCCAAGCTGGAGTGCTGTGGCACACTCACGGCCACTCCAGTGTCAACCAGTTGGGCTCCGGCAATCCTTCCACCTCAGCCTTCCAAGTAGCCGGAACTATAGTCACATGCTACCATGCCTGGCTAATTTTTGATTTATTGTAGAGATGAAGTCTTGCCACGTTGCTCAGGCTGTTCTCGAACCCGCAGGCTCAGGCAATCCACTCACCTCGGCCTCCCAAAGTACCACCGAGCCCAGCCACCATTCCCCATTCTTAAAGCTAAATAAATCATAATGAAAGAACCAAATCTACAAACAAATAACTCTTATAGTTCATCTGCAGAAATGTTTAAGCTCCTTTGGCTTTTTCAATTCTTCCTGAGAACAGTCAGCTAAGCAAAACCCACATGCTGTTCATCCTAACCTGGGCATAGTATGAGAGATACGTGAACAGGATTGGGTGGGTGCAACTGGCATTGAGGCTACTCTGAGCTGTCTGAGTCATCCCTCTCTAGTGTGAAGTTAAAGAGGGAAGGTCAAGATGGGGAAGCAGAGCACCTGCCCAATTTTTCATTCATTCATCCCACAAACTTTTCTTAGGTATTGAGAGGCGATTGCAGTGAAGTAAATAAAACCTTTTTATCTCTAGTTGAAGGAGACAAAGGTCAGACAGTGACAGGGCAGCAAGATAAGTGCTGTGATACAGGAATGCATGAGAGTCTGTGGGAACTCGGACGACCTTGTACCTGACTTCCCTGGGAAGTAGGGAGGAGGGAGAGAAATAACGGAAAGTACATCAAGGAAGGACCACAAGTTGTGCTGGAAGGTGTGGTTTTTGTTTGCTTACCTTTTATATACCCCCTTTTAGCATAAACTAGCCTAAAAGCCAAGTTATATAGAAACAGGGGTTGGTGATTGTTGATTATATAAAATAAACAGTTATAAAATCCTGTAAGTAGCAAAACCCTGTAGTTCCTTTGAAATATTTGCTGTAAAATGTAATTTTTCTGGAAGAAAATTATTTTATTGGTACTAAGTGTGAATTCCCTCTGGAATTCTAGATGACCTACTCTCTCTCCAGCATCATCTCTTACCCCTGGCCATGCTGGCTTCCTTGCTGTTTTCTGGAACACACCAAGCCCATTCTCCCTGTAGGGACCCTGTTTTATTGTTCCATTTGCCTAGAATTAAATATACCTCCTCTCAGATAACCATTTGACTCTCTCCTTCACCCTTCACATGCTCTGGATTTTGCTCAAGTGCTGTTTCATCACACAGACTTGCCGACTACCCTAAGTGAAATATCAGTCTTCCACAAATCATCTGAGCCTATTGTATTTTTCAAAGCACTGCTCGTCATCACCTGACATATTATTAATATATTTTATTGTTTGTTTGTGGTTTGACCCCCATCTTTAGAATCTATGCTCCATGAAACCAAGGACTTGAACTTGTTCACCGTCATATCCCCAGCACCTAGAAGAGTGCCTGGCTTGTATAGTCTCAATAAACAGATGCCAAGAGAATCATTTCTATGTTGATATATGTTATAGGTCCCAGAAGGAATGGTCAGACTAACAATTCTGATGATGTTTCACTATTCCTTCTGTAAAGATAATTGAGACTTGGGTGTTTTATAGCAGTTTGTAATCCAATAATTCTCAGTAGCCTAATCCTAGAGGCCGTTCTCACCCTCACGCATCAAACAGTCATTTGGCAAAACTGATGCCCTTTGCTGTCTGTCAGATGCCCATTGGATTCTAGTGTGGCAATGTTCACAGACAATTCACTGTGTTTCAACACTTCTCCCTGGCATATAATTAGTGTGCTCTGGCAATGCCGCATAGAATGTCTGTGAGGCCTAGATCATGGACCTCTCAAAGGACCATCCTGTTTTTCTGATTTTAAGCCTAGTTATCTGGGCTTGCCTTCTTTCCTTCCCCCCTCTCTCTCTTTCTCTCCTCTTTCTCTCCCCCTCCCTCCCTCCTTCTCTCCCTCCCTGTCTCCTTCCATCTCTCTGTTCCTCCCTTTCCCACTTCTTCTGTACTTCTCACCAATCCTTCTGTTGTTATCAATAGAATTAAAACAACTCATAATGAAATAATCTCTATGGAGGCAGGTGTTAGTCTCACCCGCAACAACCCTGTTTTCGGTGCTGTGGAATATCAATGTATAAACCTCAGAAGAAAAACTTCAGGGCAGGATGTCTTGCATAGCTTGTCATTCTTAGTTGAGAGAATGCAGTGTTCCTGCTTCTATTTGGATGCTTGGCCCCAAGTCTAAACAGGAAAAGAGAAAGGAAAGGCAATGATTGGGGGAAGGAGTCGACAGAGAACTACTTCTCTTTTATTGATTCTGTGAAATTGTTTGAAGAATGATTCAGCATTTTAGGGTATAAAAATAACAGCTTCGAGTCGCTTTTCAATTAGGCGAATGTACTTTTGCTGAAAGGTTCTGTTGTTCTTGAAATGCACTTTCCTTCTGTCCTTTCGGAGCCTCTTTAATCAGTAGTGATGTGACAGGAGGTACAGCAACCTCCCCGACACCCCTGCTTCTTCCCTTCCCTCTCTTTTGTGAGGCTGAGTCGCCAAGAAAACTCATTGACAAAATTGTTCCTTAATTGGGGAGAAAGATAGTTCTATAAAGACAGGCACTATCCTGAACATAACAAATTGAACTACCAGAATGTATGTTTTACCCCAGTTAGGCTTTATTTCAACTAGAAATCCTCAGCAGCCATGGACTGGGTTTGAAGCAGCCATTTATTATAACACTTAAAATATTATTGTGGTTTAAACTTTTTAATATTATTATTTAGAACATGGTAATGAGAATTTTGCTTTATTATTGTGTCCACTGTCAGGTCAGTGCATTTAAATTCCTTCTAAAATGAATATAGTAATGAGTTTTGTATATAAGCTGAACGCCCTGGGCTTTAACAAGATATTTCCAGGCCTGAAGAAAATGAAATTCCCTTTGGTTTTCTTTTTGTGTTTGTTCTGGGGTATGGGTATGGGTATGGGTGTGGGTGTGTGGGTGTTGATTTAGGGAGAAAAAGAGGATTATAATATAGCATTATATTAACCTTTGTTGAATATTTATTTCAGTGGGTGCTACAAACTGGTTCTAATTGCAAAATAAACTTCAGTGTGCATTGGGCTAGTAACAGGTTTAAGTTTGCTAATTTAAAAAAAATTAGTTGCCTGGCTTGGTGGCTCAGCCTGTAATCCTGCGCCTTAGGAGGCTGAGGTGAGTGGATTGCCTGAGCCTGTGGGTTCGAGACCTGCCTGGGCAGCGAGACCTCATCTCTACAATAAATAAAAAAATCAGCCGGGTGTGGTAGCGATGCCTGTAATTCCGGCTACTTGGAAGACTGAGGCGGAAGGATCGCCGGAGCCCAGCAGGCGAGGCTGCGGTGATAGGAAGAAAGAAGTAAAAGCTTGGGCTAGAAATATGAAGGAATTTTTACATTCACTTAGTGATGGTTTTGTGTTCTCACATATTTCACTTAATCTGAAAACAAATACAAAGTTGGTTTTAGTAGCCTCATTTTGAAAGACAAGGAAGAAGAGGAATTAAGTAAGTAATTTGTTTGAGAGCACATAGGTAGTCAGGGTAGAGCCTAGAGTTAATAAGCTATAGGGAAGCCCCTGCCTCTGGGCCACTGCAGCTGTCCAGGCACTTGCTTCCCGAGAGGCAGAGCTTGGATCTTACTTGCCAAGAATCCTCAGTGCCTACCCTAGAGCCTGCAACTGTTTATGCAATGATAGTACTTAACTTCCCTGAGCCTCAGTCTTTTCCTTCTATAAAATTATCATAGACATGACTGTTGGGAGAAGGAACTCTTTTTATAGAAAAGTATTGTATTATACTCTGGGGCCACAAACACATCAATTGTGAAAGCACAAATAACAACAAGCATAATCAGTTCTTAGTTCTTCAGTTGCTCTTCCAAAGGAGATGGTACTTTAGAAAAGTGTAACTAATTTTTTTTGAGTTGGAGTCTCACTCTGTCGCCCAGACTGGAGTGCAGTGGCTGTTCCCGGCCACCACAGCCTCGACCTGCTGGGCTCCGGTGATCCTTCCGCCTCAGCCTTCCAAGTAGCTAGAACTACAGGCGCGCACTACCACACTTCTTTCTTCCTATCACACCAACTTGCATCTCAGACACCATACTTGCAAACTTCTATCAGTGGTGCCAAGACTTCACCCCTTCCTAGCTGGGTTGCCTTGAGTTTATAAACTCTCTGTGCCTCTGTTTCCTCATTTCTAAAATGGAGATAAGAATTCTTACCCTATTGGATTTTTATTTAGGATATATAAACTAAATAGCTAAAGTACTTATAACAGTTCCTAACAAAAATATACTCTACAAATGTTAGTTATTATGAGCTATAATATTCGCTTTTTTTCCTAGAAATTATAAATTGTATTCACCATTGTTTTCACTGTGAGTACATCTACTAAAATGTTTTAGTAAGGTCTAAAGTGTTTGGTCTGATTTTAAGCCTGAAAGGGAAAGTCATACTCTCCTGAGTCTTTGGATTGTACAAATCAGGGGGTTGACAATTTGGTTTCTGATTCCCTGGCATTGACTGATCAACATTTGGTTCATTGGTGAGCATTTAAGAGCCACCAGTGAGAGCATAAGAAATTAGCAATCCTTCATACTGTCAGGAAGCATTGAGATTGAGCTGTCAGAGGCTGAGGGTGAATGCCTCATTGGATGGAGCCATTGAACCAGCTGGATTTCTTTGTCTTCCATGGCATTCTTGGATAGTGTCCATTTAACTAGGAAGTAAAGACTTTGGTCAGTTCATTTAATAGGAACGAACTTAGAAAATCCTGTGTTCACCACTTAGACATACTGAAAATAAGAGAACGTTCGCTGTTGAGCTTAACTCCTTTAAAAATAAATCAGGAAAACACTAGGGCATGAAGTAATACATAAACTTTGACTTTAATGTGCAACCTCAACTGTATGTAATTTTAAAGCATTAGAAACATTTTCTTTTCTTTCTTTCTTTTTTAAAAAATTAATCAAAGTGACCATGTTTACTGGATACTGGGATGGTAGTGGTGGTGAGGAAAACACTGGAAAAGAGAAACTAAACATTTGGAATTGTGCTTGGTGACAGTCTACAGTTGCATGACTGTGCTTTATTCTTAAAACTATCTTCTATCTTCCTCTGTGTTTTTCTTCTTTTTTTTTTAAACAAACCTTGTCTGACTGACTATAACCTTTAAATAATTGGTAAACTAAAGCAGTGAAACTGACATTAAAATCCACTGAAAAGAAACAGAGGCAGGGAGTATTATTCTAGTAAAGGACTGGCCGGCATATTGTCCCGCTCTTGTGCCACGTGTGGGAATTCTTTCTTCTGGTCACTGGCAACACTGGCAGAAGTGGCATTAAAAATAGTCCACATCTATTTCTGTCGATAATAATGTAATACTAAATCATCTCTGGGCCATGAGATAATTAACCCATTTCTAACAACAGAAAGCCTTTAAACTTCAGGTGCTTATCTGCTCAGCCATGTTGGCGTTTCCTTCTCTTCCTCCTCTCCTCACACACACAGTCTGGGCTTATATGCCTTCACCTCAGTTCTTGCAGTCCTTCTGCCTGGAATGCCTCTTCCAGCTTCAACAATTCTGTCATCCTTTGAAAGCTAGTCCAAGACCCAACTGCCTTAAAGCTTTCTTTTATTCTTCCATTGCATTCAGTCCTATTCCAGATATGTTGATTGAGTGTAAGGCACTAGAGCACCACATTAAACAGGGGAGCATGCCTCTGCTCTCAAAGAACTTACCATGAAGTGAGGATGTGTAAGCAAGGTCAGGCCTCTACAGGAGCATGGTAGGTACTACAACAGAGTGCACAAGGTGCTGTGAAGGCCCAGCTGGGCGCCTTGTCTAGTCTTCTGCACTGATCCCACCTTGCCCATCTTAGCTTCCAGGGAAGTTGGCATTCACATTTATGCTGCCTTGCATGTTATCTTTATCGTTCCCCCAAGCTGGAAGGTAAAAAATTATATTTTTTGATGCTATCATTAAAAAAAGCCCCATCAGGTCTTGCTTAGCACTCAGAGGATGGTAAATACTTAGTAAACACTTACTAGTTTGCTTAGAACCTCTTCTCTTCCCTCTGCCTCTTTTGGCTTTGCATAGGGATGATTTCCCGTCACTACAGTCCTTCAGATGCTGTCTATAATTTGAAAATGGCTGGCCTCTGAACCTCATTTGCTTATGGGGAATGAACTCCAACTGATTATTGTCCTCTTCTGGCCCTCAGTTCTTGGGCAGCAACATGTCTTCCTTCTACCAACATGTACTTCCTTCCTCAGCTCCCTTCCATTTAATTATACTTCAGGCTCTCCGGGCACAGAACTCCCATCACCTTTTTTTCCATAGCCTCTAAAATGCTTTTCTCTTTCTGGGACTGTTTTCCTAATGAGGGCGGAATATAATTTAGAGGCTTAATTTTAGAAAACTATATGAAGCAGCAGACCCATAAAATGTTATGATTCACGACCACTTGTTTTGTTCTCATAATGCAACCTAAACTAAAAAACCATTCATCAAAGCTATAAAAGCTCTTCATGGCTGTCTTTAGTATATCGTGTGGAGCATAATTCAGCCCACAGAAAGGCTAAAGATGGATTCATGGGGCCATTTGCCTTGGTGTACGTTACCAGTAATTTCTAAGCTCTGTAGAAGACCCTATTTTACTATAAACCCTGGACTCTTTCTTAATCCCATTTAGTTTTCCTTTCCATTTTTATAACAACTTATCCTCATGTATAGACTCTTCCTTCTCCTGTAAATAATGGCCAAGATTCTGACTGTCACCTCATTCATAGCCTTTCTGGTCTCCGCTACTTTCTTTTAAGGAGATTGGTATATAATGATGTATATGAAGAACCCCAAAGTGCAGCCTCCATGGAGAGTTACCTTGGTTATCTGTCATACCCTACAAGAACCATCGGTACTGCCCTTCATGGCTCCCCCAAGCTGTGGTTTACTCGTTCAACTAAATGAATGAGGGAACAAAGCCATGGGCATTCTTGGCTATGTTCTTCTAGTGTTATAACAGAAATGCAATCGTGCTTGTTAGCCTAGATTGCTAACTAAGATGTCCTGAAAACTTAAGATACCTCTTGTATTGTGCTTCATATTTGAATTCTGAGGTCTGACCTTCACATTGCCTCATAATCATGTACCTAGGTCATCACATTTTGAAAAGTTCACATGAGATAATATTCTGGAAATTGAGGGCTCAAGTCATAGGGTGGATGAACTGAGTTTGAATCCTGGCTTGTGAACCTACTTGGCTGTGTTATCTTAGGCAGACTACTTCACCTCTCAGTTTCCTCATCTGCAAAATAAGGTGACTCAGTGAACCTATCCCATAGGATTACTCTGAGAAAAGCAAAAAATAATCCATATAAGACCTCACCATAGTACTTGGTTCATGGTAGTCAGCAATACTTATTCAACCATTCTTATTTTCATTAAGAATCTTTCAAAGGCTCAGGCTATAGTCCCAGCACTTTGGGAGGCCAAGGCGAGTGGATTGCCTGAGCCCGCGGGTTCGAGACCCACCTGGGCAACTTGGCGAGACTTCATCTCTACAATAAATTTAAAAATAGACGGGCGTGGTAGCGTGCGCCTGTAGTTCTGGCTACTTGGAAGACTGAGGCAGAAAGATCACCAGAGCCCAGCAAGTCGAGGCTGTGGTGGCTGGGAGCGTACCACTGCGCTCCAGTCTGGACGACAGAGTGAGACTCCAACTCAAAAAAAAAAAAAAGAATCTATCAAAAATAAGTTGAGGGAAACTGCCAGGAGAGGAAAGGGCACGCCTTATCAACAAGGGCGTCTACATAATGAACATTTGTATACCTAACCCTGAATTGTACCCCACATTTTTAAAATAAAGGAGAAAAAGAATCTATCAAAAATAAATACTAATAAAAAGGAAAGGAACTTTAAGGAATTTATTAAATCCAGCTTAGCATTTTTAGTAAAACTTCAAGATGGATGACTTGTATGTCTTTGATACATGTTTTGCTTTGCAAAGCTAGTTTAAATTGTGTTGTAAATAGAAGTACACCTAAAAAATGAACCAACTATTTAACTCCATGATTAAATGTCAGTGACATGGTGTTCTGTCTTTTTTCTTCAGTTAGCTATTAAATATAGTATTATGACTTTTAACTTACCTTTTGCACATCAGTTGCTTAGCTGAAAAGTAAATTCTTTTTTGTATTAGGAACTAAGCTTTTTTTCATTGAAAACTGCTGTAGTTATAGACAGCTCATGTATTTCCACTTAAGGTGTACCTTGTACTGCATATTTGCCCTGGATCTGAAGATCCATTTTTTTTAGCAGACTCATTTTAAACTCTCATAGAACTAAATGATTTCCTTGAAGAACAAGTTTCATTATTTGGCAGATGAAACTGGCAGTAGCCATTCAGAATCTTAAAACTGGATAACAACAATTTTCAAAAGCTCAACAACTTTGAAATAAATTGATGCATAATGTATAATAGGGAATTGGTTTTAAAAAATTAGAATTGTTTTGAGAATGCCTTTGCCCCCCTTTTGAAAAATCTATTTCTCTCCAAGATGTAAAAATAGCATTTATCCTGGTATTCTCTTTAAGCTTAAGTCTCAAGGGGAAAATTTTTCTAAAATTAAACTCTTGATGTTGGTTGATTTAATACTTCCATTATTTATTATTTATTTTTACTGGAAACTCCTGGGCCTTTCCTATACTGCAGAAGAGTTTGCCTCCTATGCTCTGGAGAACTTTGTTAGGTCCATTCAAAACAGCTTGGCACAGCTGTGGTCAAGTATCTTCCATGGCCATGACTTCAGGAAGCTCAAGCAAAAAGATACAGTCTGGTTTTTTCTGTAGCCCTTTTCTATAATGAGGGAAACAGATTCTGCCTTGTACCCGGGTGAGTTTTCCCAATCTGCTGGGAGTTCAATCCATTTATAGCTAACATTAGGTCAAGGCCAGAGGGGCCATGGCCCTCGCAGTTGTCATTAGTGAGCTCTTATTTCTATTCCATTGAGAAGCTGAAATTGACAAACTGTCTGGGGAGATGTGCAGTTCCTTGCTGCCTGTTTTTGAGCAGGATGCATTAAGGATAGGTTACTTGTCATGGTAGAATTCCTCATCATTAATCACTGAGAACCACATTCCTAAGTAAATAAGTAAATGCATTGATAAAGCCACGTCTTGATAGAAAATGTACCTTCTGACAGCCTTCTGCTTGCCAGCCTGGTCAGCAATGTTGCTACCCACTCAGAACTGACTGGCTTATTCAGTTCTGGTGATGGCGATACACCATGAATCTGTGAAGATCTGAGCCATAGCTGTTCCGTGAGGTCTGCTTCAGTGTGTATATAATATGAATAACTGTGTATTAGGCATGCTATAATTTTTTTCATCTGCTATGCCTACAGGGACTATATTACCTTATCAGGGTAAAGTTCATCCTGTAGGTCTAATAATTAATCCCATTTCTTTTCTTGCTTTCTTATCTGGTGGCTACGTTATATGCAGATACCAGCTTTTTCATCACTATGCCAAATAAAGCAATTTGAAGATGCAAGCAAAAAAAGTTTATAAGCCCTCTAGAAAGAAAACCGCTCAGATTCCGTGTTAGTGAAAAAGGTATTCCATTTTTGTGGCCACATTTGCATCTACTCCCTAAACCAAGTGCCAGAAGGGTGGGGTGACTGGCTGCGACCACCTAGACTCCAGTCATCTGACAGTCAAAGAAGAGATGGTATTTTGGTTGAAGATATTTCCACTGACCATACACTTCCTGTATACACCACACTATTTCTTGCTTTATAACTTTTAAAACACAGAAATAAGCTAGTCTGTAGAGGTTGTTAACTCAAGATTCACATCCTTAACTGGATAGCAAATGTCTTACTAATCGAAGCTTGTATGTAACTGGATTAAATCCAGTGACTTGATGTTAACATGCAGTGCGGCCAAGCCTATTGTCCTTTTATGAGAAGGGACTTAGCTTTGTACCATGCAAGTCACGCACTCGTCCTAGGGTACTGGCTTGCTGTAATTTCATTTAGGGACAGGAACATTGCAGCATGATGAGCTGGGTAGGAACTAAATATTTCAGATGTAGAAAGGAATATTGTTCTAATTAAACTGAATTTGATGCCCATGGCTTAAAAGATGTGCTTAATATATTTGGGTATGTATAAAAAATTACATGTATTTTTTAATAAATTGCCCCCATCTTTGCTGAAAGGCTTTTGTTTTAGATATTGCTTGCCATACAGGAATTATTTCCTTACTGATTCTGGACAGCACAATAAAATGTGAAGATTCTTAACAGTTTCCCTGACCCGTGAGTGTTTCTCTTGGAAGAACAGGGAAGAGTTCAGTCTTCTTCTATAACTTAAAAATGAAAGAGCGAAAGTCTCTCTGCATTATCTAATACAGAAATCACGGTACAAATCCCTGGGTTCTTAACTATTTTTCATTTAGAAAGAAAAGCAATGTTAGCATAAAGTAGATCTTGGATATTTAGCAGAATATCAGGGTGGAGCACAGGATTTTTCCCTTTTCTCAGCCTGAAACTTTGCTTTTATCAATAATATTTTACAAAGAACACCTGTGGGGAAGGAGTTCAAAATTTTAGAGTGTCTGATTTTACTTGATGACCCATTGGTAGGCACTGAGTACACCCCAAGTTCATTTTGGCAGCCTGGATACATCTATTTAATGATATTGTAATCAGAAGTAAGTGCTAATGGGCCTAGTCTTCCTACATATGGGTTGTTAAAGAATTTGTTCATGAAGGGCCTAGTGGGAGGTGGTATTGGAGGAAATGACATTCTTTGGGACAGGGCTGTCTTACCTGATTCTCCTGGGGCTTGCCTTCATTCCAGTGGTCTCTGAAGGTCTGATTCAACTATCGTCTTGATTTGGGTACTTCCCAAATCTGCATCTTCACCCTGCATATCATTCAACTAGTTGAAAACATCTTCAAGTCTTCCCTGCCCACATGCTCCAGGTGGGCTTCCCACCCTTTTTTTTTTTTTTTTTTAGGTTTGAGGGTACACCTGCATATTGGTTACATGGACATATTGTGTAGTGGTAAGGACTGGGTCTTAGGTGGCCCATTTCCCAGATAGTGAACATTGTGCCTCAAAGGTAGTTTCTAAACCCTAATCTCCTTTTCCCTCCCCATTTATTGGTGTCCCCAGTGTCTATATTTCTATCTTTATCACTGTTTAGCTCCCACATATGGGTGAGAACATGCAGTGTTTGGTTTTCTGTTTCTGAGTCAGTTTACTTAGGATGCTGGTCTCCAGCTTCATCCACTGCTGCAGAGGACATGATTTCATTCTTGTTTTGTGACTGTGTAGTATTCTATGGTCTTCATCAACAAGTCCTAACCCTCTGGACCCAGTCTCTGCATTTACCTTAATTCCCTCCATCTACCCTTCTCCCACCACCATGTTGTGATCAACCATGTTGTATAAATTCCTCCTTTGTAATCTAGGATCTGACCTTAACTATTTATGACGGCTACTCCTCCCACCTTGCTGTTCAGGCCAACATCAGCTTGCCTGGCGATGCTCCAGTAACCTCTTTAGTCTTTTCGCTTTGTGGTTCCCCCGTTTCCCACTCTCATCACACACTCAACATTCAATCCATCTCACAAACTTCTGTAGAATTATTTTTGGAATATAATGCGATCGATGATACCCCTTTACCACATTCCTTCTGTGCTTATAGACTTTTAACTACCTTCAGCCACTTTTCAGCATCTACAGGACAAAGTCTGTATTTCTTTTCTGGCATTCAGAACCCTCCACAGTAATGATGAAATAAGGCCCTTCTTCCTCCATCTTAACTCCTCTTACTCCTTTCTAAAATATTCATATGATGTATTATGTCCTGACCCTTTTCCTAGTTATATAATGACCTTTCTTATGTTTTCTATTAAATCTAGAGTTGCTAGTTCTGTTACTTTAACTTGCTTATATCTACCACATATTATTATAACAAATTGTGACCTGTGATAATTATAGCTAGCATTTATTGAACATTTACTATGTGCTAGTTACTGTTCTCAGTGTTTTGAACATTTTTAAGTCATTTTAGCTCACAAGGCAGGTATTGTTAGTATTATTTTCATTTATAACGGTGCACATGGAATTCAAAGAGGCTAAATGATCACTTCTATGCAGCATAATCAGGCAAGACTTCATGACAATCCTCAGGACTCCGTGGGAAAAGAATTTATTGTTGAAAGGGGATGAAATGTGATTAGGGAGGAGGTGAGAATTACAAGGTAAGTAGAGGGTTACCTGGATGTATTAAGTATGATGCCAGGGATGAAAGAAACTGATGTTGGGAATGGACCCTTTATGTTGGCAGGCAATAGGGAAAGGAGGAGTGCCACAGAGCTCAGTGCCTGTGCCGCTTGCTCAATATTTAGCACAAGTGGCTTTGCGTTCTCCCCCCTTTTTTTGGTCTATCCTGTCTCTACAGCTAAACCCTAAGGTCCTTGAAGAAGAGGAATGCAGCTTATTCTTTTTTGTAGCTTCAGCATTCAGTCTATCATGAATGCCTGATCAGTGTCATGTGTTGATGACTATGGACTAAAAAATAAAAACATTACAACAGGCAGTCTTTCTTCCATTAACAGAAGCCTTCTTCATGTGACCAGGCATGAGGATGGTGTGTAAAACCTATCTGGAGCAGGAATTTGGTGAAGACTAGAAGGGCTTCTTAGCGTCTCTCTTTTCCCAATTTGACCCCCAAATAATCATATTCTTTTAATCACTGGCTTCAGAAGGGATGCAATGGGGGTGATTTATAACTAGCACCCCTACTAGAGTAGGGATGAACTGTCTGCATCAATTTTGACATTCAGTGGAATAGTTACCATAATTTCAGGGACGGTAGAACTGCTGCTGTTGTTGTTGTTGTTGTTATTATTAATGATAGTGTTGTGCACATTCTGTTGTTGAAGAAGAAAGCATGCCTTCCTCTTTAGCATGCATTTCAGGAAGCGGTGAGCCCCATGTATTTTGTCAGGCCATGGCTTTCATCAAGTCTCTGTAACAACATTAGAGCTTGGTGGCTGATGTGAGCTTTCAGAGTATCAATGCTGCATAATAATACTAAGAGGTAAACCAAAAAAAAAAAAAAACCAGAAACCTGTCGTAGCAAAGGCTGTTTCTATGGCAGACTTTGTGGTGGGGCATCGTGTTGCCGGCCAGCAATATGTTCCTGTCTACTCAAGCTGGCTTTTGGCTACCAACTGTGAGATGTTTCCTTGCTGACAAGCCTCCCTCATTCCGTACTTCACCCTCAGGCTCGCAATTTACTGGATGCAATCTTGTTGAGAAAATGTGGTCTTTATTAGTGTTCGGCACAGATCGACTTTTCTTTCTTCGCTTCTGCAGAACTGGTGGGATGTTTGGTGCAGGGAGGAAACGGGGGACAGATGACAGTATGAGGACAGGAGAATGAGAGTTTTCAGGTGCGGAGAACCAGAATGCTGGCTTAGTATAGAGACGATTAGAGCATGGAGGGTAGAAATAGCTCATTTGTACCCACGGAGCTTTTTGCAGCATTCCAATCAACAAGTAATTGTCAAAGAAGCATACTTGTCAGTAAAAATACAGTAAACTAGTTTGTGATACATTAAAAATAAAGAAATTTAAATGTACAAGGCATTTTTTATCCTCCAGAGGTCTATGATATAATGAGAACACAAGACTCATGTTGATCCCCCCACCCCAAATCACCCTGCATATGTGTGGCTTTATGTACAATATTTTATTTTTCATTGTGAGGATCTATGCCCATATTCCTGTGTATATTTCTCTATCCATCTCCACGTAGCTTTGTCTGTTGACTTGGCTCTGTTTCATTGGTCTAATGTATTCTACAAAGAGATTTGTGAGTGGCATGCTGCTGCTACTTCTTTTCCTTCTCCCATATGCCGTCTCTTTAACAAATGCCCACACATATGACTTTTTCCCCTCCTAATCCTGATGGTGCCTATTGTTTTAAGCCGTTCCTCGATTTATAGGTGCTACTGAGTAGCTTTTTAAGCACAAATACAAATGCTTTGCAAGTGGAAATTAAATGCCAGAGCATCTGTGAAAAATATAAATCATAGTCATTTAAAATAGTCATCCTATGAAGAACTGTAGAGATGCGAAATTAATAAATACTAGTATACGCATTAAATATTCACTGCCTGCTACTTCTGAAATGGTACAACAGCATCATTTTTTAATGATGGGTAATGATAAAACACATCAATTTTAAATAACCTGTTTTCTCCCTCTCTCCTTCTGAAGCTATGAGTTGGCAAGCTTGAAATTAAATACAAGTAACGGTAATAACTAAGCTTCTGCTAACCTTAGTCATGGAATAGACACATTTCTGTGTTTTCTGGATGTTCTGTGGCTATTTGAAAAGACTGGTAAATTGAAAATTGCTGCTAATGGGATCAACTTGAATTTAAAGACAAAAATACATCTCTGTTAGTGGAAAACAAGAAATGTAGAACCTTAAGTAGCAAGTGCACCATTATCCTTTAATGCATTCTTGTCTCCTTATTAAGACTCACTGGGTCCTCTTAGAATAGTTAAAATGTACCTTTAACTAAAATACATTTTTACTTCCTCCCCTCCAGCTCCCTCTAAAATCCCTTTTAAAACACCTTTATTTTTGGTTATGCGTCACTTGTTCTTTAATAAGTTACTTGCAAAATACAAGAGTAGGATCAAAGAGCAAATATTATAATAGCTGGAATACATATGGGGTACATAGGGGTGCTGTCAAAGAACTGTATACACCTTTTATCTTCAATCTTATATGACATACAAATGGAGTTGACAGAGATTTTTCTCTCTATGTCATAGATGGGAAACACTAAAGCATCTGTCATGTTGTAAAACATTTTAAGAGCTTGTGTGTCCTAAATGGGGAAGGATAAGGCAGTCCGAAGCCTGTCTAGGGAGGTTAGAAATAGGTAAATCCTGATGAAGGAAATACAACTAAACTGAGATCGGAAAAATGTGTTGGACGTGATCAAGCAGCAAAGGAGTGAGAAGGACATGGGAGAGAGAGGAGTTTATCTTCAACACATACAGAAATGGCTAAATGGGACTACCATGAGCGGCTGAAGGGGCCGTGTGATGCTGTTAGTAGACCTGATTTTGGTTGGTGATACAACCTGGGGAAGGATTTTTGTGGAACTGAAAGAAGTGGATCTGTCCAAGTGTTTACTTGACCATTCTCTATCTCTTGAGCTGATTAAGAAAATGGTAGACCATTTAAAGTGGTTGAAATACAATCTTGATTGAAGGGGGAAAAGACCTCAGTTACCTCTGTTGAAATGGGCTGTGGGGTGGGGTTCCTTAGGAATATTCATGGGGTAAAGGGTCTGTAGAGGACCCAGGACATGTGGGAAGAGTCAAGACGAGGACAAAAGGCTAGTACTTATGGTGAAACCGCAGCAGATCCGGGGAAGACACAGATTGGCATTCCTGCTGCATTTGCAAGGGTCCCGGGCAGCAACCTTACCCAAGAAATACTGGTGCTGAGGATGTCTGAAGCACCTCACCTAGAAAGAAAGGTATAATGAAGTTATGGATCATATGGGGGCTATGTAAAACCAAAATCTCATCCTATGGAGCTACATTCTTTATTGCACATTCAAGAGCTAGTTATTATTTCTCCTGGTTTTTGTTGCTGCTGTTGTCTTTTACTCCCCAATTTTTAGGCACCATGCTACAAAGGACAGAAACACTGCCAATGGCATTATTACCCTGGCCCATTGTCAAGATTTTGTATTAACAAGTTGTATGAAACTAAAATGCGGACAAGGGAAGAAGTAGACTTTTTTAAGCCCAGCCATTTTGTTTTTCAAGGGACAAATCTCCCTGGGCGATAACTACCAGATTGATGGGGATAGTGAAATGGCACTCCGAAAGGAGAACTGTTAACACAGTGTGCGAGCAGAGCCTGGTGCTCGTGCTTAAGCACCTGTGCCATTCCGTGATTCAGAGCAAGAAATAGGAAACAAACCCCTGTTGTCTAAAGGGAACCTAGCAGGAATAGTCCCTGCGTTTCCATTTGAACAGAACTCCATTAAGAGATTACTAACTAAGAAGCACTAAGATTTGTGGTTGAATAAGCAATTGAAATCAAACCCTAAAGCTTATCTAGATGAATTCACACGCTCCTTTACCTGCAGAAGTTGGCTGGAATTATGCACACCTTATGTCAGTGTTGAAAATCATGGGCTGGGAGGATGATTTTCCGGGAGGAAAATAGACCTTGAAACCCCACCAAAATGTATTGTGGTTGGGGGACTTTTCTATTAAGTGGGTATGAAGACCACCACTTTAGTATGTCAGTGTGTGTCTACGGTGACACTCCTTTGTCATGTATTTCCAAAGATGGCATTGAATTTGTCACGAGGTATAGCCATCTCGTTCTTTCTCCAGGCTATGTTTTGATAAATGTTGATGAGTTTATAACTGTAAAACCAAATGACATTTATAGTGTGATACACGCTTTACTCATTGCATAATTATGTCTAATGGTTTTGCATGTTGAAAGGCATTTACCATTTACTTTTGTGTAAAATGACAATCTAAACCCCCAGGCCTATTTTTTTTTTTTACACAAAGATAAAGACTTAATTAAGAACCAAACACAATTTATTTTTGTAACTGGCATTTAAGGTACCTAGTTCTTTGGTTAAATATGTGATAAAAATCATGATGCTTCTAGTAACAAAGATCAGTGGGTTTCATTTTTCCTTCTGTCTTTGAAACATTGGGTAACTCGTTTAATTATCAAACTGATATCTGGTATGACTTCTTGTTTCTCATTTCTAGTTGAAAGAGCTATTTTGAAATTTAGCACAGAATTGAATAATTTATTCAGTTAATGAGGAACATTTAAGAGATGTGTCTGAATTTAATATGATAGCAAAATGATAAACTACCACTGTGGTATAGACTTGCTTTATCTAGACAGCAATGATGTTTCAGGCCTGTTGGTTGTGGTCAAGCAAAGTTTATTTTGCTTTTTGATTTTATGTATATTTTTTGTATTCTGATATTTAACATCGAGATAGCCATGTAAACATTTTGGAATGTTTATCATCATAAATAGGTGGCTTAATAGAGCGAAACAGTTTTCTTCTTTAGCTTTCATGTCAGAAATACAGCTTTTAGTATCTTGCTAGGATTTTCTACCACGTGTTCATGAGTAGACAACTAAGTAGCTTTCTTTCTAGGAAGCAAGCTTGCTGCAGTAGCAAGTTTATCTTTCTGGCCCAGTATTGACCCTACCCGCCCCAACATTGAAGGCTTCTGATCAGCCTACCAATGAGCAGAAGTTAAAGTTGTTCTCTCTGACTTTCCATAGTGAAACCTTTGCGATGTTGCTTTCTCTTTAAAGGAAATAAAACTAAATTGAAACAGGTCTCTTCTCAAAGATTTAGTCATAGAAATAGTCGTATATTTGAGTCCCATTACTTCAGAAAAACAACTACTGAATTATATTTGAATATCATGAAGTCTGTCCTCCTCAAATCGCTCATGTTCAAGCCTGTTGAGAATCTAAGCTTCATGGAAGGCTGAAGAGTTTTTAAAATTTTTTTTTGTTTTGAGGTTAAACTTGTAATGATCTATTGTATCAGTTCTCTTCAGTTCTAAGAGATTTTCAAATTAATGTGTTTTGTTTTTTCTTTCATTTCAAAATATAAATCACTGTTATTTATATACTGCTGAACAAATCTGAAACCCACGTAAATGGTTTGATAATAAGCAAACAAAACTATTTCTCATAGTGAGTAGGCTCAGTAAATAAATAAATAATAAAAATTTTTTATTAATAAAAATTCTTAAAAACCACCAAACCCCAAGAGTAGACTATAACCTGATTTCTGAGCTTAAATGCAAAATTTGGAGAAATGTTGCTGCTGAATATAATCCTTTGGCTTGAAAGCTTAATAGAAAGGAGAAACGCAATGACTACTGTTAAAATGCAGGAGTAAGGCTCTTGCTTGTGTCTTAGGTCAGGATTTCAATAATGCATTTGTGAACTGCTTTCTTTTGCCTTTAACAAAATCACAGAGCAATAGTCTTTGCAAGTTCCTAAAAAAAATCTATAATGAACCAGAAAAAGTGATGTTCAACTAACATTTAAGACATTCCAGAGAGGCTTCAGAATTTATTGGAAGAAGGAACAGAGTAATTTTCTGTGTAAGAATGGCAAGGAAGAACCATTTCCATGCTTTTAGTCTAGGACAGGTGGTAAAGATTAATGTTGAATACATACAAAATCTATTGAGACTAATTAAAGATGCATCTCCACATGGAATACCACATCTCAGTGGATTTTTGGCAGCCATTCCAACCAGCACATATAGTGTTTATACCAAGCATTTTTCAAATTTGGCCAAGAATGGTACCAGTGAAACTTCTGAGAAACTGCCCTGAAAATCTGAGAAACTGCCCTGAAAATCTTTAGTCTCTTTGTATTAGAAAGTCCCTCTTGAGAGTTTCTACCTCCAAGAAATGCTTCTTGGAATAGAAAAAATTACAACCTGTGTTCACCTTTAATGGGTACAAATATTATACAGCAGTACAGAGTACTAGTTGGCTGTATCTAGCCCAAAATCTTATTCTCAGAACTTCAATTTCATTATTTGGCAATGACTATAACAATATATCTTGGCCCTTTACTTCCTAAGAGGACATTCATTTCTAACCTGATGCTTAGCCTAATAAAGATAAAATTGTTCTAAGGACCTATCTCTGCTGTTTAATCCAGGAGAGTGAATTAACACATCAGTCCCTAAGCCTCTGTCTCTCATCCAGGTTGGCTTAATACCCTTTGGTGACTTGATTGCATCTCACAAATGCTAATGAATAGTTCACTTTGACACTGTAGACAAACACAATCTGGTAGTTGTGTTCAGATGTTTTTCATACCTGCTAATGAATAAACTCCCAGTGGTTCACAGTTAGCTGAAGTAAGCAGTGACTTGAGGTGTATCCCAAAAATGATTTATTAACTGTGTGTAACCAAGTGAACTGGATTTTAGAGAAGTCAGAGTGTTCTCTTGAATTCAAGGGTCAAAGTAAAAGGATATTTTAAATAAAGGAGCTTAATATTAATAGTCTTAGATAGTATTCCATACAAAAAGCATTATTGGGATTGGGGGTGAGAGTAGGGAGCCTATATAGGCAGATGAGACTGCCTGATTATCATTTAGCAGAAGAGATATCGACATTTGTCTGCAAAACTTTCCTTTTAATAAACATTGGGAACTTTGCTGGGCCATCAGCTACCCAGTCAGTAATGGGCTTCAGAGAGGCTATCTTTTCCATTCTTTTTTAGGGTTTTAACCAATAAAGCAAATCCCGTAGATGTAGCAAGAATAAGGGGAAAATCTTCTGGAACAAAAGGGGGGGAGCCCAGAACTTACATGGAATAGATTAATATTTATAGACATCAGCATTGGTCTCTTACCGACATTTATAACTCTACCAGTGGCAGATTGAGGGCTGAATCAACATTTTTCCCCCTCTGTAAAATAATAAATATGGTAACGTGGCTCTCAGAACTGCCTTTATCATAGGGATAAATCAGGACAGTTTGTGTTGCAGGAGAGACTTAAAACTTATAAATATGTTGCCCTTTAGGCTACTATTCATCAAAGTGTCTGATATGAAATCTAGACTAAAAGCTTTTGTTATTGTGTGTCTGCGTATTCTCTTTTAGAAGTATAAATTGGAAAGAGCGCTGTCATTTTGGTCATACTGGCCTGCTGTGCTACTTAAATGCATGTCCCTTTTGGGATGTATTTGAAGAGAAGGAAATAGTGGGAGTTGACGACTGCACACTTACACAAATCCTTTTCGTCGCCTAAACCTTCCTTGCAGAAGGCATAATTTCCAGCAGGAAAAATACTGCAAATAACCGCTTGACAAATGACCTATTTTGGTGCAGTCAACTTTCTTTCTAAGACACTGGAGTAGAGAAGTTGTTCCTTTAAAAGCCTCATCAAATCCAGAGGGACCTAACTTTCCTTCTTGGTGCTCCCATTCAAATGGGCATGGCTAAAGGTTCTCTCGCTTTGCAGAGGGGAAGAGTACTGGGCTCATAACAGATGCTTTAAGTCGCATGACTATTGTACATGAAATCTCATACGACTTGCAATTCTGAGTCTGAATTTCCTGGCTTCTGTAGTTGGGAGTCAGAGTTGAGGCTCCAGTCCTGCCCTCCGCTCCCCCTGGTGCCTTTAGATGTTGAATCACATATGGTGTGTGGAATCACCTGCCGTTCCGAGGCCCCCACAGAGTATGTACTAAGCAGTTTTCCATTTTTAATGTGTAGTACAGCTCCTAGTTTTCAAGAATAACTAATTGGGAGCATAAACCTCACTTTGCCCTTGAATGGTTTGCAATTTAGGAGACCTGAATCACGGAAATGGAAGGCCTACAAAGAGGGCATTGAAGCGTGCTGCAGTTGGATAATTTGCCTACTTGGCTTGGGTAGGCTGCTGAGGTTCAATTGCCCTGGGAAGAAACAGCCGACTCTCTCAGGTCTGTGGCTTGTTTCTGATGGGGGAACTTAGGGAGATGGGGCTCTCTGACAGCCACCTGGGGTCTCTCTCCTGCCATATTGGGTTTCACAAGAGTCAAGTGTGGGCCATTGGGTTATTTCAAATGTGCTTGGAGGCCAGTATGAGGATGGCACACTTAGATTACAGCGCTGAAGTTCCACCAGGCCAAGCTCATGGAAAGGGATCATCATTCTTGAAAGTCCAGTCTAGAAGTCATGGCTGAATAGAGAAATACTTTGAACTACAGAGTCCAGAAAGTGCACCAGTGCCTATCTGCCACTCAAGCATTTTGACCGCCTGCTGGGCCACGCAGCCAGCCAGAAGGAGGCAGTGCGGTGATGTCAAGCTCTACCTGTGTGTAGAACTGAAAAGATTGCCTCTCTGCAGTCCCACTTGTTCTGTCGGGGTGGTGGCAGTTTGACTTGCCAAGTCAAATTTCTTGCACGCTGTACAAGTCAGAATGCCCAACCTTATCACTGGTAACTGATTCTAAAGAGAGGCTCAGGCACGGGAGAGCACAGGCTTTGTCTTTATCAGATGCCTTTAAAGCTATTTTGCAGCACATCCCTGTGATTGCTAACACCATTATGAAGATTGACAGTTTCATCAAGAAAGCAAAAGAAGAAAATCTGCAGACAATAAATGGAGGCAGTACTAGGCCCTGCTCCGGTTACCCTCAATAGCACTTCCAGGACACTGAGCTAGGGTTGGGGTCCTTTTCTCTTCCGAGACCTGAGGCTTTCTTACTGAGCCCAGAGCCCAAGGACTTCTGTGGCCCTCCTCCTGGCACAAATAGGTAACTTCAAGCTTTGGTGAGGAGAGAGTTGAAGAGTGTTCGTAGAGATACTTGTTTGTGATGGTGAGGATTTTTTTTTTCCTTGCATGAAGAGCATAGCCTGAGAACCAGCCTCCAGCATTGTCCAGAAACTTTTCCACCTCTTAAGCTGAAATACATATGTGTAAGTCTGCAAATCTCTTAGTACAGAGGCCAAACCGGAGAAACTCAAATGTGAAATTCAAGAATGTTCTTCTAAGGACACAGAATGTCTCCACGTCGTTCGCAGTTATCTACAGCTAATAACGCTGGGTACCAGCCTCTTGCCCTAAGCCCGCTGCCTCACAAATGTGTGGGCTGTTGGCTGCAAGGCCAGTGGTGTGAATGATTCAGCGCAAGCCCATCAACACTACTGGAAAAACAATTCTTAGTAAAGACTTATTGGAGATGATTTAGTGCCATCAGCAACAGAGAGAAGCAGCTGTGTGAAAACCCCCGCTTCTCTGAACTTGGGATGTGTTAGCAATATAGCCTCAGAAGTAAATAATCCTTTTGCTAACAAGATGAACCTTATTTACTCACTTTTGTTTCCTTGAGGTTTGAGTTCAGCGCAATGACTATGTTATAAATACGATTCTGACCTCCAAGGGGGCTGTTCCTAAATCTTGCTTCTTTTGCAACCTCCTTCACAGAGGTTAAACTTTCTACTTGGCCACATTGCCTTATAATCATTGTATTCTTTTAAGGAACCAAAGGGGTTAATTGGTTTCTTCAGTAAGGAGACTTTTGCCAAAGAAAGCAATTTTAGGTTAGTTTGTGTAGTAGCCAGGGAAATGTACTGAAAGGGGTGCGACGTGTTTCTGTTGTGCAGATAACCTACATACTGCTTTAGAAATGTGTGATTTCCAGCGTGTGCTAAAATAAGAAGTGGTTGTTTGATTTATCTCCCACAATGGTATGGCATTCTCTTCCTAAGTGGCATTTCATTCGCAAGCCAGGCACTGTAAATTTGAACTGAATATGTAAGTAAATATCCCTCAAGGAGATAGCACACTGCCGGGTCTTGTCTGAGAATACGGCTGCTAAAAATGAAGCTCTTGGTTTTTGGAAAAGGCTCAGCACCTGAAATACATTAGCATCCAAAGGAAGGCACGGTGTATACTAGCCAGCCAAACAAGCTGAAAGTTGGTCTGAGCTTTAATTATGGAGGGCCGCCTACAAACCAAGTAATATTTGGGTTATGCCGCCTACATTGCCCGCAAGCACTCAAGCTCCCATTCAATTCACTGGAACTTTTGCTCTGAACTTTCCGTGTCTGGGTACACTGCCTCAGTGCATGGCAACTTCGTACATTATAGCTTTTACTGTAGCATCTTTGCATGGCAGGGACAAAGACAGTGACAGTGTTTTATCAAGCCCTAACAAGATTGTTGCTGTGCATAATTGTTAAACTAAAGGGCTGTCGATCCACTGATGTGGAACAGACAAGAAGCTCAAGATTGGAGAAAACCCCTAATCGTGGAGTAACTTGTATTCTGATTTATTATTTATCACATCACGGTTAAAACAAATTCCTACAGTTTTGTGTATTTTTAATATTATTTTGACATTGAATTTTCAACCAATGCAAAGGCAGGTTTCAGAAACTTTTTAAACATTTATATATGCAGGTAGTTAAGGGGGAAAATCCCTTTTTTATTAAGATACAAAATGCATGTTTATCAAAATTCATCTCAGATTCCGTTTAGAAATATAGATATCTTGGGTTTGAAAGAGCTTACTGAGCTGCGCAGAATGATAGATATTACTGACAGAACAAAGTTATGAATGATAAAAGAACCCAGGAAATGCTTATCCTCATGTGGCTATAAATTAACCAGTAGAAGAAAGACTGCTATTTGTTGGCTGGTGTAAGGCGAGCATTAAGTTGGTAAACACAGAAGATAACACCCAGCTTAGATCTTGGTTTGCTTCATGGGGAGGTATTGAATCTCCTCTGTGGCCTAGTCTGCACAGCTGGTGGTGTGTAAGTCCCCTGACCTCACAGGGTTCTCACTGTCTGAAGTCAAGCAGACAGGGCACTCCAAGAAGCCCCAGACAGAGTAGCATAGTGAGTACTGTGCAGAGATCCCAGCTGAAAAAGTTACATCTTCTAGAAAAATTGGGAGTTGTAAATGTTGGTTTATGGTTCAAAAATGTTAGATTTCGCTGCTGTGAGCAACATCTGTCAAAGCCACTCTCAGGAATAGTTGCCTTATATTAAGACATAGCTGAGTAATGTTACCTTTATTTTAATCACAGTAAGCAACTCCCTTGAATAACTGGTGCAGTCCAGCCCCTCCGCAAATCCTACTGGCTGATGCCCACAGCACACACTGCTGGTAGGTAAAGGCTTCCCTTCCACACCTTCCTGGCTTACATTCTTATCACAGTGGTTCTCAAATTTAGCAGGCCTCAGAATCATCCAGAAGGCTTGTTAAGACAGATTGTTGGGCCCCACTCCCACAGTTACCGATTCGTTAGATCTGTAAGAGGGCCTGAGAATTTGCGTTTCTAACAAGTTTCTTCATGATGTGAGGCTATGGACCAGGGAGGACTGTTTGAGGACCACCGTTCTCCTAGTTGAGTCATAAGCTTCCCAAGAACTAATTTCACTGGCTCACAAATCACCTCAAAGAAAGACCTGGTTTTTACACAAAAAGACGGTTAAATGAGTATAGAGATGTGTGATTTAAATTTAAATGTTGACAGCATGTATGTATCTTTTTAATCATTTCCCACTCGAAGTCATTCTTTTTGATTCATCCAATGAACTGCTTGTCCCAAATACATCTGATAAGACAACCTGTACTGTAGGGGTAGCATTTGCGCTTACAGCACAGATAAACGTAACCAGTGGTTAGTGGTAGAGATGAAGAAACTGTTCCATGATTTTTTGAGGGATGAGTGCTGCAGCACCTGAGAATGTTAGGAATACACACTGGAAGCACTTTTCTTGTGAAGAAAAACAGGGCCAAATGACTGAGTAATGAAAAGCCAGAAATACAACAGCAAGAATGTACTGGAGAAGAAGCTGGGTCCTGCACCATGAACAAAACACCCAGGTTTCTTCCCTCTTGGAGGTTAGAGTCACTATTTTTTTTCCCCCTCATGAGAAAAGAAAAAATTTCAGTAGTGATATTGAATTTCTAAAAATAGGATGTTAGGATTCCTTGCTTTTAAAAACAGGCAGAACACTGCTCTCTCTCTCTCTCTTTTTTTTTTTTTGAATTGGAGTCTCACTCAGTCACCCAGACTGGAGTGCAGTGGCCGCTCCCGGCCACCGCAGCCTCGACCTGCTGGGCTCCGGCGATCCTTCCACCTCAGCCTTCCGAGTAGCCGAAATTACAGGCACGCGCTACCACGCCCGGCTGATTTTTTGATTTTATTGTAGAGATGAGGTCTCGCCTGCCCAGGCGGGTCTCGAACCCGCGGGCTCAGGCAATCCACTCACCTCAGCCTCCCAAAGGCGTGGGATTACAGGCTGAGCCACCGAGCCCAGCTTGTTCTCTTGTGTTTATGGTCAGGATGGGGAAGGGGCGTGTAGTAGATGGAAGGCGGTGTAATATACTTTATTTCAAAAGTAAACACAGTCCAGTGAACGACTTAAATGTTTCTTAATACTGACTGACTCTTCATTACTAAAATAATGGTTTGCATGTCTGCATGTCCTTTCACAGAGATGGAGAGATAGTGGTATTATCCACTTACCTTCATGGCATCACTGTTTGGTATGTGGGGTCAAGAAATAGACCCTCCTTCCACATTCCCACCCCATTCCAGCTTGTTCTCCTCTTTAGGTGAAAATGAGGATAGTTAGAGCAGTGATCGTCATTAGCATATAATAGCTGGTATTTATTTGAACCCTTATAATGTCAGGCAATGGCTCGTGCATCATCTCATTTCATCCTCCCGGCAGTCACAATGATTCTTAATATTTCCATTTTTGTAGATGACAAAATGGAGACTTAGGTTAAATAACTTACTCAAGGTCACAAAGCTTATACAAGTTGAAACAGGATTTGAGCCTAGATCTATTTCGTTCCACAATCAGAGCTCACATCATTACCACAAATTTCCTTGTACAGGAGCTTTCATTGTGTTCATGGAAAAACCTTCATTTCGCGGAGAATGTTTTTCTTTGGCCTTAAGATAGGGTACACCTGTCCTTGGTTGCTACAATAGATGACAGAGATGGAAGCAACTATTTTAGAACTGAATGTGCCATCCATTAGCCCATAGAAAGGAAACATTTTTGAATGTTTGTTTTTTCTAATTGTGTGTGTTAAGTAAAGTGATTGGACAAACAGTCCTCTCCTGCCTGGTAATCTGCTATAAATCAACCTTCAGATGTTAATAAAACAAGTCAAGACTGACAAAGGAAGTTCCATTTGTATTTTAAACTCCCAATTCATCAGGGTCTCCTCCTTTAGATCTTCTGTGTGAGTGTCCTTGGTCTTAATGTAGCTGGAAGTTAAAACGCAGATAAAAGAGCCATTGTCTCAGAAGAGCATTAATAAAAAATGAATGTTGATCCTAATTGAGTAGTATTTAAACATATGGGGTGGAGGCAGGAGTCTGCAGGGAGCATCTGAGTCTGTTAGAATTTGACTCTCTATCTCATCTTCCTCCTCTTGTTACAGTGCCCTCACCACCCAGCTGCCTTATAAGAATGTAAACTGTCACACTGGAATTAGAAAAGATATATATAGACATGGTACCATAGCGGATTCTCAGCTCTTTTGCTATTGTTGTTCTTATTTTGAGACAATGTACTATTCCTCTCTATCTTTTCCTAAAATCTGTTTCTGAAATGTTTAATTGACTCATTTTCTGTTCTCTCCTTTTCATTGTTTGCCTGTTTACATTGGTTCCTGAAAACTTGGCGTTAGGTTCTCCTTAATTCTGTTATGCTGAAGATAACAGAAAGAGCTCACAGTCGTCAAAGGTGAAACAATTCGCACAATAATATTAATAATGACAGGATTGGATTATAAACCAAAGAACAAAATAAATATCCAGAAGTTCATACTGATATAAATAAATTATTTGAACAAAGAAATAAGAGAAAAGAAAAATATCTTTTTTGAATAATGATTTCAATTAAAGTAGTGAAAGAAATTTTTTTTTAAGTTATCACATGAACACTATGGTGGTAATTGCTGTAGACAAGATTCACTGGTGAATGCTAAAATTAACAAGTGAAAGTTTAAGGAGAAACAGGAGAGTTGCACAGCCTCCAAGTATCTTCCCCAAAATATGTAGTAATTACTCTATTGTTTTTAGCACATACATGTACCCATAAATTCTTTGGACCTCCTAGAAGGAGATGGCTCAGTTATCCTCCTCATGACTGTGGGCTGAACTTTAGTGACTCCAACTCCAATGGACAGTCTGAAAAGAGAAAAAGTGGTCATTTCCATGGAGAAACCTGGCATACTTTTTCACCTGAACCAAGGTGGTGATCAAAGTTAATATCATCAATAATAAGACACTGAAATCATGTCCCTTATGATATGACACAAGGAGAGGGGCATTTCACCTCTATGATACACTTTTCTGAAATCTGTAATCTCGGTCTAATCATGAGAAAGTGCCAAACAAACCCAAACTGAGGGACATTTTACAAAATAGCCGACCAGTGCTCTTCGAATTGTCAAAGTCATGCTGTAGTATTATACCAGTGTTGATTTCAGTTTTAATAACTGTACCATGGTTAAGTAAGATTGTTAACATTGGAAAAAGGTAGATGAAGAATGGTTTATGAGAACTTTCTGTCTTATCTTTGAATTACAGTCTTTAAGTATTTCAAAATAAAATGGTTAAAGAAAAATAAAACCCATCAAGGGCATAGGAAAGTTTAGGTAAAGGAATCCTAAAATCATCCTCTTGTCCTGGTGCGGCGGCTCATGCCTGTAATCCCAGCACTTTTGGAGGCCAAGGTAGGAGGACTGCTGGAGCCCAGGAGTTCGAGACCAGTCTACGCAACATAGTGCGACCTCATCTCTACAAAAAATCAAAACATTAACCGGGTATGTGGTACCAGTGCACCTGTAGTCCCAGCTACTTGGGAGTCTGAGGTGTAAGGATCACCTGAGCTCTGGAGGTTGAGGCTGCGGTGAGCTGTGATGGTGCCACTGCACTCCAGTCTGGGTGACAGCGTAAGACCCTAACTCAAAACAAAAAACAAAAAAGCTTCTTGTATTGATTCATTCATTTATTTATTCACTTATTCATTTATTCATTCAATTGTTCATTCATTCAACAAGTATTTGTAGTGAACACTGAGGGTATAATGGTGAAGCAGGTAAGCATGCACCATAGCTTTGCAGAGCTTGGTACATTGTACCCTGTTCAGAGGAAATATTTGTCCATTACCACTTTTATTATATCACAACCTCAGGGGTTTGAACAAGTGCTGAAATAGGACAAGTGGGGTGCTTATAGAAGCACATAGGAGAGGCACTTAACCCAGTTGTGGGAGACTAGAAAAGGCTCCCTGATCAACCTTTATAATATGAGTAAGCCTGCTGCTTAATTCTTCATTTAAAGCATAGTCAGTGATTTTATGGGAAATACATACTTACAACTTAAATTTTGAAGTGATTTCATCCCCTTATATTCTAAACGTCTTAAAAATAAGTGATTTAAAAGTTAAGACTAGCATGAGTTTTTCTCCTATGCCTCAGAGCCCAGGTCGGTGCTACAGAGTTTTTTTTAATGGAGTAAAAGAGTCTCAAATCCTTTTGGGTTGGAATCAGTGTTATTTTGACTTTTATTAGCAACAGAAAAATGTGTAACACAAAGTATATGCATGCAGTTGTGATGTTTTTTAACTAAGCAATAAAAATATCTTATCGGAGTATATAACATTTTTCATATTTAAAAAATTCTCTCGGCCAGGCACGGTGGCTAACGGCTATAAGCTCAGCACATTGGGAGGCTGAGGCGAGAGGATTACCTGAGCCCACGGGTTCAAGATCAGCCTGGGGCAACATGGTGAGACCTCATTTCTATAATAAATCAAAAATTAGCCAGGTGTGGTGGCGCATGCCTGTAATTCCAGCTACTTGGAATGCTGAGGTGATAGGATCGCCTGAGTCCAGCATGTCGAGGCTGTGGTGGCCGTGTGTGTGCCACTGCACTTCAGCCTGGGCAACAGAGTGAGTGAGACTCCAACTAAAAAAAAAGTATCTAAATATGCTGAAACCAGAACAAATACCTGCAAATATTTAAAATATTAATATTAAAAACACTTAGGAACAATCTAAGTAGATAAAAAAGAGACAGTGAAATGAATTCTAGTATTCCTATATGATGAATTATGATACAATAATTAAAATTATGGAATTTATAGATGCACATATATACACATACACATATGGAAATGAAATGGAATACACTACACTAGAATATTAGTAATATTAGTAATAGCTATCTCAGAGTTGTGGGATTGTGAGATTTTGCTTATCCTTCTTTATCTTACTTTCTCTACCATGAGTATGTATAATTTTTATAATTAGAATGAAACAGTTTAGTATTATTTTTTGAGAGCTGCATTAATTCTTAAAGGCAGTGGTGCAGAGGTCCTGGGACTCCTAATGTAGGGGTTGAATAACAAATGCTTTAATTAAAATGAAAATCCTTCTAGAGCTCAGGAAAGCTAGCCTAAGTCCTCTTGTGTAGCTAAATAATAATTTCATACTAGCTTTATTTTTTGTGTGCCATTTCTCAGCATGTTTTAAAATAACGTCTTTGACAGTTTTATATAGGAAGGCACATTGTGTCCATACCCGGTGTACCTTGGTGACCTTTAACCCGCCTCCTGGTTCCTCTCTTACAGCTTATAAATCTCAGGCATTCAAAGTAGTTGGCTTATGTAGTAAGTGGGTAAATGCTACATTGCAAATTCCTAGAAGATACCAATAGTCTCATTCAAAGCATTAGGAAATCTTTTTTAAAAAATCAGTTACAGCCTGAGCCCGCGGGTTCGAGACCCACCTTGGCAGCAGGACCTCATCTCTACAATAAATCAAAAAATCAGCCGGGCGTGGTAGCACATGCCTATAATTCCAGCTACTTGGAAGGCTGAGGCGGAAGGATTGCTGAAGCCCAGCAGGTCAAGGCTGCGGTGACCAGGAGCGGCCACTGCACTCCAGTCTGGGCGACAGAGTGAGACTACAACTCAAAAAAAAAAAAAAATCAGTTACAACAAGGTAAACAAGCACAGCCCCTCATCTATTAGTGTCGGTCATTTTCATTTGGTCTTTTGACCTAATGTCTTGTCAGCAACTGTTCCCCCCATTATTCTGAAAACTGGCCTGGACTGGACTATTCTGAAAACTGGCCTGGACTGGACTGGATGGACTTTGTGCCATCAGGCACAAAGCTAGAAGCCTACTGGCCACATATTGCCTGATACAATATGCTTGGTTTACAAACCAGAGAACGGGACCGTTCTCAGAATGCTGAACCCTATCTGTTCAGCCTTATTCTCTGCAGATGGTCATTAGAGACTGTCCTGAGACCAAGCCAAAGAGGTCAATTCAAGCACATTAAAACAAAAGGGGAAGAAGAGATCATCTTGGAGATGGATCAGATAATGGAAAAGCAAATGAATTGACTGAGGTGCCAGGGCTTGAGACAGGACTGAACAAAGAGGAGGTTGAATCCAAGGTGAAATAAGGTGGGAGGGGCACAGAGCCTGGAGGGGGAGAGGATGGTACCAATGTGGAAGAGCTCAAGGAGAGATCTTTAGATGGCAAGATTTCGACTTGAACAGTGTTTCGAGGAATCTTTCCTTTAGTTCCCCTTAGACAATATTGAGCCTTAAAGGGGCAGACTTCTAATAGGTTGGTGGAAACCCTAGCCCTGCTTTGTTCTGTAGGTAAAGCAACTCTTCCCTTAAAAAAAATCAAGTTAGAAAAACATAATTTAAAAACTTTCTAGGGTACCTATAGCTACCATTTGTTTCTCTTAATACTTTGAGCTACAAGCATCTATAAAATAAAAATGTAAAAGACTGTGCTTTTTATCTACATTTCCCCCTAAACTAGGACTCTTCCTCCTTGAAAGATTGATGGGGAAAAGAAAAAAGTCTAAGTGAACCTCCCACATCTCCTTAGATTTGTTTAGTACTTGCCTCCAAAGAACTCAAATGCCTTATTGATTGTATAGCATGTTATGATAAAAGTAGACTTTTAACTTCATGGCCTTAGCTACCAGCGTCCATGACCAGGTTCACCAGAGATGGTATTGGACACTGGGTCTGGTTCTGAGCACTGCTGTATTGTATGGTCCAAATCTTAGGCAGTTGAGATCTGGCAGAGCTGGGTTCTAGAGTAGGTCAAGAAACAAAACTGGTAGCAGAATGCATGTTGGAGTTCCCTCTTTGACCTGTTCACAGGTCTTTCATCGAGTCTTGTTTGCCATGCTTTTCTTGTGGTTTGTGACAGATAAGAACTGTATTGATTCCTAGCATCTGCTGGCAGTAACCTTTGAAAGGGTAGGTGATGCATCACCACAGAATTTTATCTATCAATATCGAAGTAATAGAAAGGCAGCGATGACATCTAATCACAACACTGCTGGCAGATCATAAATCTGAGCTGATATGGTACTAGTAATGGACACTAGAAAAAAAGGGACATGGATTAACATTCAGATAAAGTCAGGGGGACATATACATGGAAAGGACGAGATCTGACCATGAGAAAAGTCCTAACATGAATGATTAGGACCGAGGACCAAGCAGTGAAGTAACTTGCAAGGCTTAGACAGCTGGTAAGTAGTGGAACTCCTCAGAAACTCCTCAGGAAACAAGGCTTCCACGTGATACTGATGCTTGCAAAAAAGTTTGAGACTGTAGGTGTGTGCAAAACAACCAGCACCATGCCTGGCATACAGCTAGAGTTCAAAGAAGCAATATTTAGTTGGTGTTATTGTTACTGTTGCTTGATCCTGCTACTTATTATTTCATTCATTCATTCATTTATTGAGTTGGGGTCTCTTTCACTCTGTCACCCAGGCTGGAGTGCAGTGGCATGATCACAGCTCACCACGTCCTTAACCCTCTGGGCTCAGGTGATCCTTCTACCTCCGCTTCCCAAATAGCTGGGACTTTGGGCATGTACCATCACATCCAGCTATTTTTTTTTTTTTTTTGAGTTGGAGTCTCACTCTGTCGCCCA
>NW_007247293.1:593866-653575 GCF_000164805.1 Carlito syrichta | reverse complement strand
ATTAGCTGGGCGTGGTAGCGCATGCCTGTAGTTCCAGCTACTTGGAAGGCTGAGGCGGAAGGATTGCTGGAGTCCAGCAGATCAAGACTCCAACTCAAAAAAAAGAAAAAAAAGAAATTAAGTCTTGCTATGTTGCACAGCAAG
The DNA here is from genome assembly GCF_000164805.1 of Carlito syrichta. Classification (NCBI taxonomy): domain Eukaryota; kingdom Metazoa; phylum Chordata; class Mammalia; order Primates; family Tarsiidae; genus Carlito; species Carlito syrichta. The sequence continues at coordinate 653,431 of NW_007247293.1, read as the reverse complement.
TCCCATTTATACTGATAATTTATTCTGTGTACAAGCCCTACGTTCTTCATACTTTTTTTGATTCACAGGTGAATTCATGGGGGAAAAAACATATTTTTTTGACAGGTAAACATTTTTGACATGTGAAAGATGTCGCAGAACTGGAGATACTAATTCCTATGCTCCTCTGGTTTACAAGGCTAGAGAACGCCAGCATTCTAAAGGTTAAGGTTCTAATGCGTGCCCTGCACATATTTAGTGCTTTTGACATGTCGGGAAGCTTCCAGCCTGGACAGTGAATAGTACTACAATTTAATAACATAAATGGAGTCTGTCTGATTCTGCAAAGAAACGGCCTTCCTTGGGGCCCAGAAACCCAGAATATATAGTCCCTTCTGCAGTTACACTCACAGTATTTTTAATCATTTCATGTTTTTATTATATCCCAAGTACAAGGAGCTACAAAGAGTCCCTGGTGCTGGCAGTCACTCAAAAATTGACAAATCTAAAAAGTGAATAGAACAGCAAGTAGCCCATTAGGGGTTTTCTTTTTTTTTTTTTTTCTTTTTATTAAAAAAAAAACTTTTTTAAAAAAGAAAAACTACCTTATAACGTTGGAAGGGTTGATTTTGGCATCTTATACATGAAAAGTAGTAGTAATAAAGTTCCTCAATTGTTGGTGCTTGTTCTGCAGAAATTATGGCTGTGCACAACTGTGGGGGTTTAACTGGGTTTCCATGAAGTACGTAATTCACCCTCTAAATGTGACAAGCATGACTGCCTATAAACCTAACGACTTTTTTAAGAGACCAAAATTCAGAACATTATTCTCTCTGAAACTGCACTTTAGTAACCCAGCAGAAAACTGCTCAGGGATCTGCTTCTATTGCAGGAAAGGCATCTGGGCTCACCAGTGGTAAGAAATGCTGCAAGCTTTCATACAAGAATAAATTTGTTAGAGGAAGGAAACACAAACCAGTTACCATGTCATATGTTAAGAAACAGGAAGAACAGGAACTTGAGCATGGCAGTGACCATTTTGCTGCTCCCCCACCTCCTCGCCGGAAAAGTTTATTAGTTGAAGTTCTAGGTACATAAAGTTTCAGAGTAATAGGAAAGAACCTCCCCCAAACTGAGATTCTTACTCCGAGGTGAAGTCTTTGTTTTCAAGGTAAGTTGATACTTCCTCCTGTGAGCAGCTGGGAAGGATGCTGTTAGGCTGCATCCTGATGGCACAAGGCTCATTCGCTCCAGCAGCCGAACAAGGCCAGCGGTCCAGGCTGATCCATGAATGTTCATTAAGAGGCTGTGTGAAAATGAAAGTGTTGTTTACCTTTCCTTCCCCTGAGAATTCTATGAGGCTCATTCCAAACCAGATTCTTTCTGCCTCAAGCGTAAGACTCTTATTATTTCTCTTAAACTTCTGTTTATGCTGTTACCTATATTTTTGCAGCAAATTTTATCTGCTAGACAGAGGGGAAAAAACCTGCTGTCATGGGTAGTATAGCTTTTATTTTTTCCTGCCTTTAAATCATATAGTTGAATTTCATCACTTTTATAACAAACCTCTGCAGCCTCTTTTCAGTTTTCATTTTAGACCACTGGCTTTATTTCCCCATTTGTGGTTTTTGTCTTCACTGGTTTAATGCTCACAAACACAAAACACACCGTAACAATAAAACCGAATAAGCAAAAATTGAACTAGGGTACTACAGCATGTGAACTGACAGACTCCACTAAGTGTGAGAGTGCTGGCTAGAAGTAGTCGCTTTTACAGGTAAATGCAGAATAATCTGTTTGCGTTGGTCACAGTCAGCTAGCTGCTTTGGGAGGAGATTTTTCATTTGTGCAATCATTGTTGCATACAACTTGAGGAAGAATGCTAGATTCTGGTTCTTACTGACTTTATCAATGACCCATACCAATTTATCTTCATGCAGACTTGAATTTTTTTAAGCTGGGGTGGGAGAGGATGTCTTACTCTGTCACGCAGGCTAGAGGGCAGTGGCACAATCATGGCTCACTGCAGCCTTGACCTTCTGGGCTCAGGAAGTCCTTCTTTCTCAGCCTCCTGAGTAGCTGGGACTACAGGCGCTCACCACCACAGTCTGCTAACTGTGTGTGTGTATTGCTTAGTCTAGCCTTGAGCCCCTGGGCTCAAACTGTCCTCTCACCTCAGCCTCCCAAAGTGCTTGGATTACAGGCATGAGCCACTGTGCCTGACCTACAAATATGAATTTTTAAGAATTTGTTACGAAACATGTTTCTCCCTGGAAACTAACCTCATGTGCTAATGGGGATTCATGATTTTTTTTATCCCATGACACACAGATTCAACAGTTTCCTTGAAACAAGTTATCTAGGAACATTTCTTTTTCTAAGATCTCCTTTAGTGATTAGTCTCATGTTTATGATTGTAAAATAAAAGAGTGATTAATATTAATGTACTCTAGGCCAGAGCTCCTCAAATTTTAATATGCATAGGAATTATCCGAGCCTCTTGTTAAAATGCAGATTCTGACTTAGTAGGTCTGGTGCAAGTTTGAGATTCTGCATTTTTAATAATCTCCTAAGGACTGTCAGAAATGCTGGTCAACCATACTGAATAACAAAGCTCTGAGGGACTGACGGGGATAGGTTTCCTAATTATATCTTTGGTACAAGTGGGTGCTACAAAAAACACGTCAATAGTGTTGCGAATGTATGTGAACTTTGCCTTCTAACTTCTAAAGTTAGCTCTTTGCTTGTCTTTTCCTTAGAAGGCTGCTAAACGTTAACTGGAGTTTAGTAGCAGTGACTAAGGAGTACTCAATTCCTCCTTTAAGATGGGAAAACTCATTTATGCCAAAACCCATGTGCCTAGCCTCAAAGCATCCCTGACTCCTCCTCAGACTCCTTCTCTTACCCCCAGCTCTGCTTCCTCCTCTTCATACTCCCCCAACTCTTATCAGTTCCTGAGTGCTCTGTGGCAGAAGTCTCTTAACTGATCTTCCTGACTCCAGCCCTTTCGTTCCAGTCTCTCCTCTCTCTCCACATAAAAGTTATCTTTCAAAATACAAGTGTGATTATATCACTCCCTGGATTAAATCACATAATGGCTCCCTATTAATTACAAGATAAAGTGCAAATTCCCTAGCCTGGCATACGATGTCCTTCAGTATCTGGACCTAATGACCTTTCCAGAAAGCGTTCAGAGCACACTGTACCCTTCACATTTTTCTAAACATGCCACGGTCCTCCTTTCAAATATCTCCCTGTCTTCCTTCCTTCTGAAATGTACACCGCCCACCCTGACTTAGGTGTTCCTCTGTTTTCTGTGGTACATAACACATTAAAAACTTGTGACTTCAAGTATTATCACATTGTGTTGGCCGTATGTGTGTATGTGTGTCTGCCTGCCTGGAAGCATTAAGAACATCTTAAAGCAGGGCTGTTGTCTTCTTTGAGTACTGTAGGCACAATTTAGGGTCTGTTTATTTCCAAGAGTCTTTTGAAAATCTTTGAGACATGGAAAAATGTTGGCTTCAGAATAATACATACAATTGGCAATATTTCAAAAGCAAAATTATAACAATCTTTTAAATTTTTTAATTCAAAATTTTCTTTCATATAGAATATGCGTTAAACTCATTATGTTTTGATGTTATATGATACAGTTATCTTGAAAAATGAGAGTGTCTAGCACCCATGAAGTCTCAAAACAGCCTTTCACTTAATAACTTCATTCAACAAACATTTATTGAACACTTCCTCTGTAAGCTGACACTGTCTATGTTTTAGGGATACAAAAATGAGTAAGATAGTGTGACTACTCTCAAGGAGCTAAAAATAGTTAATAATCTTATGTATTTGGGGGCACATAACCTATATGCTAAGACTCATGCTGCACAAATATATAGGTTATCCCATTTGGTCCTCAAAATACCTAGTGAAGGAGGTATTTCATACCCATTTTACATTTGAGAATCCTGAGGCTGAGAGAGTTTAACTTTCTCAAAATCTAGCTAATGACTGGCAGAGTTTAGGATTGAACGTAGGTCAAAATCAAATGAAGGAAATAACCCTCTAAACAAACGATCACAGCACAATCAGTGTAACGAGTACTGGGACTGAGACACATATGACTCACTGTGAATCAGATGTCAAGAAACCTGGGGAGTCAGAAAAACTTCAAAGAGAAAGCTGATGGCTTTGAGCTCAATCTTGCAGGTCAAGTAGGAATTCCTTCATGGCCACTTTTCCTGCTTTTATGAATAGATTACTAGTAGATAGTTTGGGTCAAGTAATAAGAAACTAATGTCAGCCGGGCTCAGTGGCTCAGCCTGTAATCCCGCGCCTTTGGGAGGCTGAGGTGAGTGGATTGCCTGAGCCCACGGGTTCGAGACCTGCCTGGGCAGCAAGACCTCATCTCTACAATAAAATCAAAAAATCAGCCGGGCGTGGTAGCACGCGCCTGTAATTTTCTGGCTACTCGGAAGGCTGAGGAAGGATCGCCGGAGCCCAGCAGGTCGAGGCTGCGGTGGCCAGGAGCGGCCACTGCACTCCAGTCTGGGCGACAGAGTGAGACTCCAACTCAAAAAAAAAAGAAACTAATGTCAACGACAAACTGGTGTCAGTCACCAGTTGTGTACTGATTAGCTTCCTACATTCAAGAGTATATTTTTACCTAAGAATATCTATTAGCATCAGAGTATTATAGTTGTCAAACTAAACCTAGTATTATTATTAATTGATTTTTTTCTGTGCAACTTTTCTTTCTTCAGTGTCAAATGAAGAGGAGGAGTGACACTTCTTATACCACAGGAGCACACCACTTAGTGAAGGCTAGGTTTCTAGAGACCCCAAACATCTTAGATATACCCCAAAGCTCGGTAGTAAGCAAGAAAGTCCTCAACACCCAATAGCTTTCTCAAAACTCTTGCACTTAGTAATAAAGGCAGCGATTATCTGTGAGAAGTGACAGCCACCATTGGAGGGAAGCAGTAGAGGACACATGCAAGCCTAGCAAGCTAAGACTGTTTAGAGATGGGCCAAAGATTCCCATGTATTTCTGTAACCCATAGTATCCCCCGCTGTGTAGAAGCATGGGACAAAGAAAATAGGGGAGTCTGCAAGCCTTCATGCAAGTTTTGTTTTGTTTACTTTAGATTTTAGCATTTAGAGAGAGGTTCAGTTATATAGAAAGCTGATTTTGGTGGAACATTGTATTCCCTCAGGATGCCAGGTATCTGAGATGTTGATTGTTGAGATTTTCCAGGGAGGTTGGTGTGTTGCATTACCAGCCCAACACCAGGCACCTTGCACTCCCTTCAGACATGGAGATTATTCTCTGAACTATTTATGGGCCTGTACAAAACAGAGAGAACCCAGAAAATAGATCATATTCTTTTTTTATTATTATTTTGAGTCAGAGTCTCACTCTGTCACCCAGACTGGAGTGGGTGACAACCTGCTGGGCTCCGGCAATCCTTCCACCTCAGCCTTCCAAGTAGCCGGAACTACAGGTGCATGCTACCACACCCAGTTAGTTTTTGATTTATTGTAGAGATGAGGTCTCACCATGTTGCCCAGGGGTCTCGAACCCGCAGGCTCAGGCAATCCACTCACCTCAGCCTCCCAAAGCGCAGGATTACAGGCTGAGCCACCGAGCCCGGCCATATTCTTAATGCTATAGATTGCCATTTCAAATGTCAAGTTCTCTGCCTATTTACCTTCTATTTTTCATACATATGGTAGTTTTAGTTTGAAATTCAACATAAATATGAGATGAAGATCGTTGAAATGTATTTTCTGCTTTTAGTTGGACCTGGAATTTTTTTTAAATACATAGCTAAACCTCTGAAATTGAAAAAAATTTCAGCAGATTTTAGAAGATCATAAGAAGGTCCTGGCAATACAGAGGCATCATAGATAGTGATGATGCTGACGAAGAATCTGGAAGAGAAGATTATAATCCTTTGTTTAGCATTTTTTGGAGCTTAAAAGACACTATCTTATACATTTCCTCACTTGATTCTCATAATAACTGTTGGAGAAATACCAATTGCCCATTTTAAAATACAAAAACAGATTCAGAGTTTTTCCTGGTTTCATCACCAGTTAGCTCAGAACTGAATCAAAAATTCTTGTTTTCCAAGTCTGATGGTCTTCTCATTTCTCATTGGCTGCTCCTTTCTAGTGAGAAATAAAGTCATGGGTAATGTCCTTATCACTTTATCTCTGATTTCAATGATGATTAATCAGCAGCCCACACGTGGGTTATACTAATCAAGTTATGTTTTATAATGATGCCAATTTGGGTAGTTATTGTACATATTTGACTGGCCTAGGCTTTGCACTGGGGAGTCAGCAAGTATCAGAGTAGAATCCGGAATCTCCTTGGGCCACTGACTTCTCTCCATATGCAATCCTCTCATCAAACTTCGCTTAAAAGAGCCTTCTTACTCTAGTATGTTCCTTTCCACATTCATCTGGGATCAGCAACTCAAGGACCCAGAAGTTAGAAAAAAGAAAAAAAAACCCCACCACTTGCTTTATGACTGACAGATGATAGAGTGAATAACTCGGCAATAAGGGCCTTAGTCACGGAACCCAATTTTTGAGCTAAGAAATTGTCGTTTCATATAATAGTTCAAAGCTACTTGGCTTCCTGGTAGGAGATATAAGTTGAATGTTGCAGCATTATTCAGCATGATGATTATCGTGGATTTACAGCTGTTTCTTGAACAAGCCATATTACACACACACACACACAGAATACTCTCTAGAATAAGAATATGAAACATCTTTCCCCTCCCATTTCCCCATTTTCTGTTTCCGCAGTAATGTCAGTTGAAACTGACATCCACTCTGAGTCCATATCTGATGTGTTCCAACTGATATCCTTACTTGCTTGTCCTGTTGGCTCTAAGCTTTAGATTTGGAAGGTTTTCAATGACTCTTGTTGGAAGAAAAAAATGAACGAGGAGATATAGAGAGAGACTGCTATTACAGCCAAATTTCTGTCACATAGACTGTCAATACTAATGAATGCCAATGCCCTTAAAGCAGGTACTGTAAATGCCAGAAGCTGGAACTGAGCAGCCTTTTGAGTCCAGATCATTCAGCAGGGCAGACATCCCTCTCTAAATACTAAAGGCCCTGTTATAGGGCTAATTTTATCAATGTCACATATTAGAGCATATACATTGCTGATTGGCTGCTTGGCTTCAAATTCCTTTATATGCTGAGAGTGTTACTTTGGTGTTATTCCTGAATCGTATAAATGAGATACTGTAGATTCTTCCATTAGTTCCCTTCCATTCTTTTAGCATCATAAAGCTTAATGTCCTTTCAGCTTCCTCTTTAATATAGTATAATTGTTAACAGCACCAGATCTAGAGTTAAACAGACGTAGGTTCAGATATTGGTTCCAACCACTTATTTAACATATCTAAATCTTAGCTTCCTTGTCTGTATAATGGGGATAATTATACGATATGGCACTACATAGGGTTGTATGAGGCTTAAATGAGATAATGTAAAAAAGAGAATCATAGTGCCTGACACATACAAAGCATTTAAAATATATAGCTATTAATATGCATATTATTAAAATAATGCTTCCTCCAGATAATAGTGGGAGTTTTCTTGATAATAGAAACAATAACAATAACAATAATAAGCACTTCAAAAAAAAGAAATAATTTGTTTTTCTTGCCTCTAGACATGAAAAATAGCAGCCACTTCCCTTTTCTTCCCTGTGTGTAGTAATTATTGTTACATGTTATAGCCTTGTGATTTTAAATATCTTACACTAATTGTTAATCTTTTAACAGCCTGGAGGCAAATATAAAGGGGGGGAAAACACCCAGCTTTTGGTGAATTGAACAAAAAGTGACCCATGTTTAATCACGGTATCTCTTATCAAAGGGAAGAGATATTACATTGGGTGCTTAAAAGTAAGGTATATAAAATAAGGGAGAAACACATGCCATCTCCATTGAGACTTGAGGTTGAGGTTCTAAGGCAATTCCACTTAAAGAACTTTGTAGAGGAATAACTGGTACTGGTAAGCATTGTGAACAATCCACATTTCTGATATGCTTACAATTTAGGAGAATTGAGAAGTATCACTTAAAGTAGAAGCAACCAGTAGGGTCAGCCAACCCTATATCTTTGAAATGCTCAATTTTTCTTGACATTTGTTTAGGAAAAGGCAGCATTATATTTTCTTACCAAGTGAAAGCTTACCAGAGGCTGCCACAGTGCATATACAATAAGTGATTTGGCTACTAGGATCTCTTTGGGGGTTAGAGGGAAATCCAAGTTCCCTTAAATCTTTACAGGAAGAGCAGAACCTAATATTTGTATATTTCTTTGTAGTTTTTCAAGTATTTTAATGTATATTTTGAGTTTTATTCATGTAAACATTTTGTTTTACTAATATAGAAACGATTCCTGAAAGTATAATCTTAATCTTTTGTTGTAGTTGTGATTATCTTATGGTTTGGGAAACATAGATAGTTCTATATCTGGATTAAGACAGTTGTTTCATATCATCCCAGGCATCAGCTGACTCTGTGGCCCCCAACCACCACACTTGATGGTGTGAGAGTTTATGCTTCTTCAGCTGTCAGCCGCTATTTACACAATTCATCTCTTTTAGAATGTGATTCTCTTCCCCAGTAGTCTGCTCATGGACAGCGGACTTTTGTACAACTGTTTTTCACTCTGCAAAGCAGTCATTTAATATAGCTCCCAGAATATAATATCATATTATCAGTTCATTAGCAAAGTGGTTGATGCAGAAGATCAACAGTTGGCCTTCAGCACAACTGCATTTTGTCAAAAAGAACTTAATATATTTGGAAATGCTGGAATACTACCCAGTTTTGAATTGCTACTGAAGCAACTCAATCTAAAACTATTCTTTTATTCTTTTTTTTCTTTTTGCCATCCACGAGCATCACAGAATCAAACCCATTGAGAAGAAACTGCTTGCTTTGCCAACACAATTAGTCTTATAAGAAGCCTCTGTCGTCAGATTGTTCTTCTCCAAAGTCCAAGTTGGATGACTGCAGTTATTTTTTAATTAATATTTTTTAAGAGCCCCCATTCTCCCAAGAGCCTCTAAGCAGATTTAGCAGGCTTAAAATGACTCTTCCACAAGGTGATTTCAATGCCATCTCACAAGCAAATAAAACAATAGCTTTGCTACTTTGGGGGCTCTATTTTTTTCTCTCTCTCTTTCAATTCTCATAAAACCTGTCCACTGGAGAGAATTTTTCTTCGAGGTTAGGCTATCTTCTCTCCAAAAAAGATGCTATCTTGTTTATAAAAGAAAAGGCCATGCAACTTGTCCAGCTACGAAAAGAAGTGCGAGAAGAAAAAAAGTCTAGGGCTTTCACCTTTCAATGTGAAGGGCACAAGGATTCAATGATTATTATTATCTTTTATGGTTTATTTTTTTATGTTCCTGTTTCTTTTATTGCTATTAGCTTCTTTGATTAGTGAATTTTAATAGAAAAGCTAATTCAGATCTTCCAGTTTAGTGGATGGGTATCATTCCACATAAACATTCTATAGAGGGGATTGTACCTCTTCCTTTTGTGGGATCAGACAGCTCAGACCGTAAGCGTCATAATTGCTTGGCCCTTTTAGTGATGTGGACCCTGATTAAAAAGTCATATCGAGCTTAGAGTCTTTTTAAGGGAAGGCAGCTAATGTGATGGTTGAAATTGAAATAGCCCTGGCAGAGACGCTGTAACTACTTTCTTTTGTCAGTCTTTTTTGAAAAGAGTTTTCACACATCTAATCAATATTTGCTTTCACAAAAGAGATACCCATCCCATATGTAAACACAAGTTGGACTGTGCTTGACCTCAGTTCTTCAGGCTTACTGTTAAGAACTAGTAGACAAAAAGGTAAAAAAAAAAAAAGCTTGATGCATATTAGTCTTTAAAGTTAAGACTTGAGTCACCTTTGGTTTGGTAGGGTATAAGGGAGCATTGTATTGTGTGAGAAAAGCGGAAATAACTCTTCTTGCAATTGGAATTAAAGAATTTCATGGGGACAGGAGAAACTTAACATAATGCTTTACAACAACATTTTTCCAATTTTAAAACCTGACTTCTTTCCAGTTTACAAGTTGAGGGTAGAATTATCAAAATTCTATTCATTAAGTCAGTTGTGAGCCATCGAAATCCCAGACCGGGGGACTCTGAAGGAGAAATCTCGCTATGCTGTTTCATAGCTGCCTCTACCCAGAGGAACTTGGAAATGCAAGGAACACTGGACGACATCAGATTTGCATAACTGGGCCTTTGTGTAACTTGGTGTGGTTGAGTTGAGTTAGACCCTTGAGCTGAGCACATTTTGGCAAGCCACCACTGTAAACATCAGTATTCTTGGCTGTTCCCCCTTCTTATGCATTTTGGAGTTAAAGGTGAAATTCCATCTTTAACCCCCTTGTGGTTGTCTGAGCAGTGATTAATGAACTAAATGTGATTCCCTGCAGACCTTTCAAAGGTTGGATGAAGGATGGAATTTCAGCCTTTTTTTTTAAACCAGGCCTTTTGCTTAATACAGCTTTTAAAATTAATGTCCTCTTTTGAATGCCAAGAAAACAAAAGGAATTTCTCAAAAGTGTATGCAACTTGACACAATAGACCTTAATTGGTGTCAAGGAGATGTTAGGATGAATGGAAAATGCCCATTTAGCTGATAAGACTGAAAAGTGGAACCTTGTTACGAGCTGTCATCTCAACGTGTATTTAAACTATAGCAAAACTGAAACATATTTGCCATATAGATCATAATGACTCCAAAGGAGCCATTATACTCTATTATGTAATTACATAATCAAAGCATGCATAGTAATCAGCTTTTGGAATTCAATGCTAATCAAACATACCTATAGTATGTGTTTAAGCTAAAATAGAGAACGTTAATTTGCCATTAGTCAACTAAACAAGAATGTGTATACAGAATATTCATGAATAGCTTAATGTTGTGTCAGATGATATTTTTTGTTTTGTATTCAGGGGAAATCAACAATTTTAATTGAAGAAAAGAAAACAGCACTGGGGAGGATTATTCTTCAACTTGTCGTTCAAAAATTTGCCTCACCTTTTACTGATTATAAAAGATTAGATTAAATTCAATATTTTTTCCTTTCATAAATGCAAGTGACACCACAGTAATTCTGTTGCAGGAGATTATTATGAGATCCTGACCATCTTTATACCCAGGATATAGTATTATAAATATTACATAATACAAAGGTTATTTTTAAAAAATCCCTTGAGCATATATTGCTTTTGCAATTAGAAGCAAATCAATAGATGTTATTTAGAAATAGCCAAGAATAGAAATACCTTGATGACTCAGTCAGGAGATCTGGCCTCTACTCTTGGCCGTGCCTCGCACTGGTACTATGATTTTACGTGTTTCTCCTCGTGGGGCCTCTGCGTCGTAAAGAGAGAAAGCTGATCTCCAGGTTGCTTTCAGTTTATTGATCTTTGATCCCATAGGGTTCTATAAGAAAAAAATTTTGAGTCAATGTCACACATTTTTGTCCACTCAGTTATTTGTTGAGCTAGTTTAGTTTATTTCTAAACTTATGATCCACATGGTTCGCATTCATAATTATTGTGGCCATTAAGTAGACAGTCTTTGGAGCAGTCAACATATTTGACTTAACTGTTTGGGATAGCAAAACATGGACGGGGATCAAAAAGGTTAAGAGAAGCTTTGTAAACAGCAGACAGATTGATTGCTTTGGATTTTAAATAAATATTCAAGATTTCATGGAGGTTGAAATATTGCCTCTTTTAGAAGTAAAGAATTGTATTTGTGTTGAAGAGGTCTCACCCTTAACCTTAATCCACAGTTGATGGAACTCTTTTTCTGGACACTGGCACTCACTGTGTCTCATCTACACATTGGATGACTAAAAATGTTCCTATAATATTTAAATCGGACTAAATTCTTTCATCATATGCTTCTGTGGCTTGAACTTCAAATAATTTATTTTCAAATTACTTTTACTGTAATTCTTATTAATTCAAATAGGTTTCTGATTTGATATAAAACTCTGTAAATGCAGGGAACAGTTTAATGAATTGAAAGATAGGATTGAGTCTTTTAAAGGAAATGTACAAAATATGCTGACAATAATTGCTCAGATAGAAATCAAATCTTAATGACTTTGTTAATGATTTGTAGTGAACACTGTGTTTATGTTGACTTGGGGGAACATATACAGTTAGAAAGACTTTTCCCTCTGGGTTTCAGCAGATTCCTTTTTTTTTTTTTTTTTTTCCTTTTCCTGAAATGTACTCAACATTTCTGAGAGCTATGCTGCTAAGTCTTAGAAACGTTAGCAGAAATTGTGTGCAGTGCCTCTACTGGTGATGGTTTTATTTGGTTAAGGGTAGAAGTTGTTCTTCCACCTTGGGAACATCTTGAACAGGTTTGTAAAAATAGGATCCAACAGAAATGGGTATAATTGACAAGCCATTTGAAACTTCAAGTCAGAGCAGGCTGACACCCCTGCAGAAGATAAGTTCTCCAAAAGTGATTCTTTGAAAATTTCAAACCTAGAAGAGTAGGAATGACTAACCCTGAGCCTTTCATTTGTATAAAATTGCAAGAGCTACAGTAGGTTTTTTAAAGTAATAACTGCGTTGATCATCAGGGTGATTTTTTTTTTTTTTTAAATAATCTGTATTTTGTGTGTGAGTCCTGACTATTTAGATGACACCACTGTGCTGATTTAATGTTAGGGTCAGTCTTCCATAGAGCGAAGGCGGGGGTAGTTTTCCTGTTATGATTTTGCTGCTGAAGGAGTAGGTCAAGGGACTTTATTTGCTCTTTCTCTGGGCAAACTGTCTTCCCAGTTAAGAGTCATTGGTGCTCCTTAGTGTCAGTAAGAGTTTACATAGTTGCCATCGTATAAACTGAATTCTCTTTTAACTATGCCTTGCCCTTTCATTATAGACTTGACTGGAGAGACTCCCCCAGTGTAAATGAAGTGCTTTTATTTATGAACAGCCAGGCAGCGGGGGTGAGAGCCCATGGTGCTGGCAAATGCCCGCCATGCACTGGTAATAAAGGCTTTCTCTAGGGGCAAAGTGCTAAGCGCTGAAAGAAGGCAGCAGTAATAAACAAGGTGTTTTACATTCAGGACAGTTCCTCTCTCATCTTAAAGTGTGTAATTGTGCTCTGGATAAATTATGGAAATAAAAAAAAATCAGAAGTTGCTCATAGGGAAATAACCCTCTTTAAAAACAAGTAAATTTTCTGAGGCAGAGCCAGTGGAGCCTTGGCAACAAAGCCTGATGCTGACTGTAAAAAGTGCAAGCTGTACAGGCCAGAGAATCTCAAGGTACTGGGTTCAAACACCAGCTTGGCCACGTAGCCGAATGACATCAGGCAACTCATCTATATCTCTCTGAGTCTCAGGTGAAAACTCCAGGAATTTGAGAAGGGAAGAGTGTGGGCAGCAGCCTGCACAGTGTCTTGCCCTGGATAAACATTGCTTCTCTTCCTGGTGTCTCATTAAGGGTTTTTGCTGTAGGATTTGCCCCATCAGCTCCCTAAAGTGGCCATATTGTTGCTCGCCTAGATTTCGGTCCATGTTTTTGTGTAATGCCATTGAAGTGGAGTTTATAACAAAATTAGGTTTTAGGAAAGAATCGATGAGTTCTGTTAATTGGATTGAAGTACTAGTTAATGGGCCAGCTGCACCAACCCCAGCCCTCACCAACTCTGCTGTCATGGTCATTACGAATCCATCAAAATAAAGTTTATCCTTCATTAGATAATAAGCTTTTTCTTCATTGTGATGAATGTGTGGCAACTTCTAGTGTGCCATCGGTGACTTGCTTGTGAGTGAATGGGCCTCTCCAGTGACATAGTTTCAATTTTTAGAAATTGTGGGGCAAATCAGGGAGTTAGAGGGACTACAGTTGCTGGTATAAATTGAAACCCAGTTTGATTCTGTCTCCTAAACCTCACCCATGTACACCAATTAGCAGTCAAAAATGTCTATACATGCCAGATATTGTTCCACCCTTAAAATAAATTACCTCGCTGTTAACAGCCTTATTTAATGGCTACAGTATATTGTACCTGTTAGATTCCTTTTGCCCAGAACATGTGCTGTGTCTGCCTTGACAGTATATCTGCTAATTGAGTTTTAGAAAATCAGAAGGATTTGAAAATGGATTCTCTAAGAAAGGCACCTAAGTTCCCTGTTTGTATCCTTCTGCTACACATCAAGTTGTGTTTTGTAACAACCTAATTGTCATGATGTCTATTTCAAGGGGAAATTTATCAAGTCACAGTGCACCCTTCTGTTTGGAAGAAATATTTGAGGATGTGAGCAGAAATTATTTTTACATAAAGGCTTCAGGCAGTAAGAGTACTGACATACATACTGTATTTTCATCACTGTCATTCATTTCCTTTGCCTCAAATAAATAGGTCATTATTATTCCATGGCAGCCATCTTATGGTGTCTCAAAGTAGGGAGCTCTGTTTAATATAACTGCCATCCAGCTGACCCGGATAATTTATTGGTGATTTTTACAGAATGACATCCTTGGGCCACCACCATCAGCCAAGGCACTTTGATATCTTTCAGCAAAATATTTCATTATCACTTATAATTTTTTAGCATTAGTATTATAACCATGTTAGCACAGCTAGAAACTGGCATTTTCGGAGACACTGGATTTGAGGTTGGCCTTAGCAGTTTCAAAAAATAATACAGTAATGATGATGATACCATGGATTTGCAGAGCACATTATGTGCCAGAGCACAGCAAGGACGAAAAATTGCAGATGGAAAAATTTTACCTGAATGATTCGCTCAGTAATGACACATTAAAATAGTTCTGGTCTTATTATACTTAATTACATGTAATAATTAAGACTGTTTAGACTTTTTCTGAAAACAAATAAAAACCTCTGATTCTGTTTTATTACCTTCATTGCTTAAAATACAAAATCATGGACAACTCTTCTCTGTTCCTATCCCCTACATACATGTTTGATAACCTTAATATGGATATAGTATGGTATTCTCAGAATATACTAGCCTTGCAAGCCATGGTGGCTCATACCTGTCATCTTAGCAATTTGGGAGGCTGAAGTGGGAGGCCTGCCTGGGCAACTTGGCGAGACTTCAGCTCTATAATAAATCAAAAAATTAACCAGACATGGTAGCACGCGCCTGTAGTTCCAGCTACTTGGAAGGCTGAGGCGGAAGGATCGCCGGAGCCCAGCAAGTCGAGGTGGCCGGGAGCATGCCACTGCACTCAAGTCTGCGTGACAGAGTGAGACTCCAACTCAAAAAAAAAAAAAAATTTAAAGTGTATAGTTATTTCCACAGGAACTATTCCATGAGAGCATAATTGAATTGTAACTGGCTTTAAGTCCCAGTGGCTTCAAGATAGTAGTCAGGATCTGTAAGGCCTTGCTTTATATTGAAGGGATTAGGCCTGTCACCAGGCCACCTTTCTACGTGTACCTTTTGTGAACTGAAGATTCTTATTTGTGTTGCTAATAAATTCCTTTTGATAGAAGAAATCCCTCCCACAACTCTGTAAGACCCGTTTGATATTGCAGTCTCCTTAAGGCAAGTCTCCTGGCTTAAGACAGTTTTAGCACTTGAATCATGCAATTTGATTTTTTCTTAATTTTCTTTGTAGATTGGGTTACCCTGAGGATATAAGGGTGGTGGCCTTCCTGTATACATTGTTGCAAGGGCCAGCAAAACCACCTTGAAAAGCTTGCTTGATTGGCAGGAATTCTCTTCTCCTTGCTCTTTCCTTAAATCTAGGAATAAGCTTGCTCTCTCCAACTGGGTTCTGAATTCTGTGTTTGTCACAGTAATCCACTGAGGAAAAAATAAGCATCGCTTCATTTTTTTTCTGATCACCTTTTCTCTTTGTTGTTATTCTGTAACACTGTTCAGCACACTAAGCTTCCACTGCTGGATCAAGCCAGGAAAAATTTAGCTTCTCAGTTGCGACAAGCCCTGTGGGCTCACATTCTCACACCCGGGTTAGTTCCCTGGATCACAGAGCTCAAGGTCGGGCTTCATTTTGGCCTGTTCCTCAAGCACCAGGAATTTTTGTTTATCTGCAGCTCTAATATATATATATTTTTTCCTTATCCTTCTAGTTTCCTCTGTTCTAATCCTCTGCCAGGGGCTGGTCTATTTCTAGGTGGATTTGGCTTAGAGCCATCTTAGACACCCCTTCTCACACTTTCCCACTCTGTCCTGCCAAAAAAAAGGATCCTTCAGCAGAAACATGATAGCAGGTGGAAATCCTCCATTTATTCTAATTGCATCTCTATTTATGCTGTCTCCATTTTTTTTTAGATTCGTATTTATATTTGACCTTTGTTTCTTAATGTGACAACATTTTTAAGGTGTAAATAAGCCTCCCTGAGTTGATATTTAACAGCTACATAAGGGGGCTCCTTGAGAGCAGGAACCAGGAGCCTTTCTTCTTACATCCACATGACTCCCCATACATAATGGCTTAATAAATCTTTGGAACTAATGCTAGAGAAATGATGACAACGATGATGATGATGATAGCAGCAACCACCAATTATTTAGTCTTATGAGAAGCTAGACACAGTGCTAAATGCTTTATATTTATTATCTTTTTTTCCTCCCCCCACCAGCTCTATGAGATAGTTTTTAACTACTAACCCCATTTTGCAGATGGGAAACAGGCTCAGGGACTTTAAATAATTTTCCTGAGATCACACAACAAAAAAGCCATCTCTCTCTCTCTCTCTCCCGCTCCCAAGTGACCGTGACCTCTACCACCTATATACCACACCTTTTGCTCCGCAAGTGGGGATTAGATTTCAGTTTTCACCCACACTGCAGCTTCTTAAAGGCTAGGACAATGTCATATACGTCGATATCCCCTGCTATGCCAGGTGCAGAATTAAACACTCGACAGTTGCTTCATTCTTTGCTTCGGAATTGAACTCTCCTCTCCTCCTACCTGGGCTTGATCATTTAGGACATATGTGAGGAGCTCTGGCTGCTGTCGCTAATCTTAGAAGGAACAAACTGGAGCAGATCTAGAGATAATCCTTATATCAATGACTCTGAAAACCTTGACTTTTTGACATGTTCTGAAAGAGATTTTCTAAATGGCCAAAGAAGGGGATCTGCAGAAAGGGACCTTGGTTCAGGGCTGCCTGAGGCTTTGGGTGAGTCATGAAGGTGTGACTTTCTGGAAGCCGAGTAACAGACTCTGAACTGCAAACCTTCCTGGTATTTTATTGAAATCCCAAAGAGTCATAGTCAATTAGGTCCTCTCTCCCACACAGTGAACTGCCTCTACATTAGGAATGTCAGCATCCACTAACAAGACGAGATTATTTATTGAACTCTCCTCCCTACTTCTATTAAGTGGTTCCTTGAATTTTCTGTGAGGTGACCAAATAGCTTTACTCAGGGGTGAGTAAGCTGAGTTTGACGGTTTGTGTCTTCCCTACTCCGTTTGTGAGAGCTAAAACTCCTCACAAAAGCCGGTGTCTGACCTTCTAGTACCTTCTCTATATACCACTCGACTAGTACTTTGTACAAAGTACTGGAGGCTGGACCTTGGCATCACAACTTCTGAGAGCATGGCAGTTCCTGGTTTAGTTGTATTTTGTCCTCAGATCTATCTTGGATTAATTGACTCCCTCTCTGGACTATGGAGAAAGGTGTTCGAATCATAACAAATGTTGCTACTTGTATTCATTTTCTAGCATGCTTCTTATTTTTTCTCATTTTTGTAGATCCCATTGACCACATTTTAATTGATGAAAATTTCTTTTCTGACCTTTGTCTCCCTTTTTTTCCCTAAGGTGATGGGCAGAATTTGTTTACGAAAGACGTGACAGTGATCGAGGGAGAAGTTGCCACCATCAGCTGCCAAGTCAATAAGAGTGACGACTCTGTGATTCAACTACTGAATCCCAACAGACAGACCATTTATTTCAGGGACTTTAGGCGTAAGTTTCCATCCCTATAGTCGGAGACGGCAACTTTATTTTCCTACATGTTGTCTTGATAAAGAGGTTGCTAAGGCCACCCTTTTTAAATTTAATGTTAGCTGCTTAAAGTTTAGTCAGTTCTTTAGAGAGAAGAAGAAACAGGCGATCATAATCTTTCTACTTAATAGAAACCTTGCATGGTCCCTTTTAAAAGTAAGGCAGTCTTACTTTACAATAGGAATTGATTGTAGTAATTCAAGGTAAATTGCAATTGAGTCCAAAATATTTAGCTGACACAAACAACTCAAATAGGGTGAGGCAAGGAAAATATAGCATTCTGAAAGGTAATCCGTTTGGTTTGAAGATTGAGGTTTCCAAGGCAATATGTGCCTATAAAGATAAAACCAAATCTTTTCTCACCATAGCCTCTGGCATATGGAAGCGTCCATATGCTGAAATCTTTCCAAATGTAATATAACAAAAGCCAATAATCAAAACTGAATTGTGTATAATAGAAATGGTTCATATGGGTGTCAGGACTTGGCAGGAGCTAGTATCAAATCTTTAGGAAAATTGTTATTTGAGAGCATTGGTGCCTAACCAAGGCAAATGTTGAGCATGTCTCTTCCCGGCTGTTTGTCCCCACAACCTGTGGAAAGAGTTTATAAACCTAAGGAATATTTAAGAAAATGAGGGAGGATAAAAGGAGAGAAGCCAGCGTCTTATTCTTTTTTTTTTTTTTTTTTTTTTTTGAGTTGGAGTCTCACTCTGTTGCCCAGACTGGAGTGCAGTGGCCGCTCCCGACCACCGCAGCCTCGACCTGCTGGGCTCTGGTGATCCTTCTGCCTCAGCCTTACAAGAAGCTGGAACTACAGGCACGCACTACCATGCCCGGCTAATTTTTGATTTGTTGTAGAGATGAGGGCTCGCCAAGTTGTCCAGGTGGGTCTCGAACCCGCAGGCTCAGGCGATCCACTCACCTCAGCCTCCCAAAGTGCGGGATTACAGGCTGAGCCGCTGAGCCTGGCTGCGTCTTATTCTTAAAGTGAATTTTTGTCATTATGTACTAAGCCAGCCTTTGCCAAAATTAGTAGAAGTACTTTAAAAGAGAACATTGAAATAAATAAGCAGCCCATAGACATGGCTTTTGTGGTGATTCTGATTTCCTGCTTGATGCCTAGTCAGTTTCATACTGGGAAACTGAACATAGTTGGCAATCTGTTGGACCCATTTAAGGCTTCTGCAGGCCACAGGCCGTATACATTTGGCAGCTCCATCTCAGACCAAATCAGATATACTTAGATGTATCCAAGTTATTTTGTTATCTTGTTTTTAGAATAAATTTTCGTTTTGTGTTTGCAATTATTATCTATGATTTTTTTTTTTTAGTTCTCTCTCATAATTTACAGCCTCTG
Source organism: Carlito syrichta (assembly GCF_000164805.1). NCBI lineage: Eukaryota > Metazoa > Chordata > Mammalia > Primates > Tarsiidae > Carlito > Carlito syrichta. The sequence goes on along the minus strand of NW_007247293.1, from coordinate 634,034 downwards.
CTTTTTTAAAGCCGCGGAACTTTTGAAGCACTTTAAAAGCCTATAGGCCTTAGTCTGTTAATTTCTGGTGCCCAAAGACTAAGCAGAGCTGGGCACCCTGCACCAAGGCACTCATAATCTACCACTTCCTCCAGTTTCCTTTTTGCCCGAGTCTGATAGAAATCCTGAAACAATTTATTGATAATGGCTGAAAACTGACAGCAGTTAGAATTGTGCCAGGTAAGAGGTATGTCAGGCGTGTATGTGTATAATACCCACATGCACCCATGTACATAAGTTTCTTTTGCACAAGGTTATCTGTCTACATGAAGTTATTACAAAAGCCCCAAATAGTAATTCGGGAAGTACTTAACAGATACAGTAAAACTTCATCATTTTTTGCTCTTCGGTAGCTGCCTTTCTAGTCATTTTTTCTCACTTAATTAAGGAAAATAGACCGTCTTTCTCACAGTCACTAACTCTGAGTTTTGTTTCACAGCTTTGAAGGACAGCAGGTTTCAGCTGCTGAATTTTTCTAGCAGCGAACTCAAAGTGTCGTTGACAAACGTCTCCATTTCTGATGAAGGACGATACTTTTGCCAGCTCTACACCGACCCCCCACAGGAAAGTTACACCACCATCACAGTCCTAGGTAAGACATGCTTGTGGGGCCTATCTTGGGAAGTGGAAAGGGGAATGACCCTTACTACTGGATGGCTTCCAGCAGCAAGGAAAAGGTTAATGGTGAATTTTACTGTTCAAACTTGTTTTAGGAAGAATCACCGCCCATCTTGCTGAATTTTAAAAATAGCCTATTTTACCAAATGCTCTAAGGAATGGCAATCAACTGCCTTTATAGATTCCACCTGCTCTTGGGTTTCAAACCTCAAGCTTCTGAAGCAAAGATCAAGAGAATTTAGAGCCCTCAAATGAATCACTCACCACATGAAATCTTATTGCTTCTAACTACCAGGATTTTTTTTTCCTCCTGTGCAGGAGAAGGGGAGGTGGGCTACCCAATCTCTATCCCATGGCGGAGCTCCGTTATGCAATTTCAGTAATGATTTTCGTTGAGTTACATCCTCATTTTAATATTGTTGATATTATTTTCACTGGCTGTACTTCTTGCCTTATTTATTGCCTAAACTCTAGATTATGCTGTTAAAGATCCATACTGTAAAAAAAAAAGTCCTCATGAATGCATACATTACCACAAATTGTAATAATTGGATATAGAAGAATTAAGACCTCCTTAACTGATAATAAGCAAAGAACTGTTGACAGGCTGCTAGGTACACCTCTAGTGGACTGAGTGTCTTCATTTAGGATCACCAGATTGTGATTTACAGCAAAATCCCTGTAGCCAGGTTGCATGTTTATATTTTGCTATAGTCAGCAGATATTTTTACATTGAAGGTGGTCTGAATTAGTCACCTTTAGACAAACTTATAGTCCAGCACATCACACCAGTTGATTTGGATTTTCAACACTGAATTTTCAAGGACATACACTATGACATGAGGCAAAATCTCTGATTTACACCTTCGGAAAGATGATGAATCAAAGTCTATTTGAGGCGGCAGGCTGCAGCTTTTCAGTGTAATGATATGAAGATTAAAGAGGAAAGATAAATAAAAAGGACATTTTCGCTGGGTATGTGTGCACATATATGTATTTATGGATGTATATATTGAGCTGCTGCCTCATTACTTTATTTAAACACAGCTGTAAAAGGGAAATTATTTTTTTTATTCATTAAGCCAAAACATGTCCCTAATGCTTACATATTTGCTCTTGAAAAGAGGGGTACCAATGTTAAAGTCGAAAGCCATGTTAGAGTCGATCCATATGATTTCAAATCTGCTCTGTGTTTAACGATAGATGGCTTTCAGGTATTCGTACTGACCACTACTGTAGTTTTAATCCATGTTACTCCTGCAAAAAATAGTAAGTATGTAAGGTTTTGCTGAGATGACTATTTGGGGATGTTGTATATGTACCACATTCATGAGCATAAATTTGAAATTTTCTGTCCTTCTGCTTGTATAGAAGTGTTTGAAAATACTGTCTGCTTATTGGAGTAAGTCAATAGCTGCACAGATTCCAAATTGACCATCCACTCATCCAACCTTGACCCACCACCATTTATGACATTGTCACAGAAGTGTCAACACTACAATGAAATGTATTTATGATGTTTTGCGCTTTCAGAGTATTGTACTCCATGTACTTTTAAGTATTTACATCTTGATTTCACAGGAGAAAAATGATAGAGGTTAGCCATCTTGCTCAGGTTACAAAACCCTCAATAAGAATCTCTAAGAGTCTTTGAATTCGGAATAGATCTTACTATTCTGTCTCACGGCTTTTGTGTCTTCCAGTCTAGGTTGTTTTCAATTATTTCCCGAATACTGCTGTTTCAAGATTTTTTTCCTGAAGGTACACATCTTTTGTTTTCAGGAGTTTATCTGACCATTGGCAAGCAGTTACCACTACCTGTCATTTTCTGGTGTCTGGTACATTTATTCTTGGAACCACTGCTTTGGACCAGTTTATGAATATACCTTGTACTTGGAAGTCAGCATGCCAGCACTAGAATTTTCAAGAGACATTATGCCTGTAATCCTTTTGGAGTTCTGATTATTCCAGAAGTAATAGATTCCTACTTGTATTTTATAGAAGCATTAACTTAAATATACTTGAAAGTAGCACTTTCAAGTATAAAAAGTAGTAGATGTTCTTTTTTGCAGAGATTATGCATTCATTTAATATTCTTTCCATTGAATTTACTCTAGGATTCCTTGACAGAGTAAAATTGTTGTCATCAGTGTTTGAGTCTTTCATTTTCCAAAATCTGACAATTTCCACTGATACTCGTATATTCAAACCTTTCTCGTAAGGTTTAGAGTTTTCAGATATTAAAATGAATGAAGAATGACATATTAGCATCTTCACTGCTATCTACAGTTCTCTGAAAAGGACTCCATATGCATTTACACAGCTGTCAAATTTCTTGATAGGTTGAAGATGCTCATTTTAGTGCATGTATCTATTAGTTATTTGATACATTCAGCAAAAATTTCAGCATAATTATAAGATATAGAGATGGGTATTTGTTAATGTTATCTGTGCTATTTTATAGTTACTATTATGCTTATGATCTTATCCATGTACAATCTGAAAACTCTCCTATGATATTTTGCACGCATGTGAGTGCCTTTTAGGCTATTCATTCACTCCTTCCACTTCTAACGAGTTTGTTTCTTTCTCCAGAACATTGTAGGACTCTCTTTATACTACTATTCATGAAAGGCAACAAACTAGAGACAGAATACACTGCTTTAAGACTAATATAGTTCCTGATAATACTAGCTCATTCTATCACAGTTCTATCCTTCTAAGATTAGTGTTCACTCTTAAGATTTTAGGGACAGGAGAACCTAATTATTTTAAAGGGTCTTAGAGTGAGATTTCACATACTGATCAGCTTTACGACTCTTCTTTGGTTGTAATTAATGTGACTCATCTTGATATTGCTGATTTTTTTTAAATGTTGTAGGCGTAATGTTTATAATTATCACTCATAGATTTGGGGTTAGCTAAGAAGAACCTAGACATTTCATTGCTATTTTCTAATATTTCCCTCTATGTGATTTTCATTCAGGTTTTCATCTATATGCACCTCCTTAGAAATATCTTTGGTTATTTTCATTAATGGCTGCAGGCAGTTTTTACTAAATGTGCCTGTTTAGTGGACCATGTGTAAGTATATTCTCTGGTTAGCAGCAGTTTTAATTCATTTTTCTTATAAATGGATTTTTATACTTTACTAACCTTTTGTGTTAAAGTAGACATTATGAAGTTAAAGGAAAAACAGGGTAGAATTAATAGACCAAAATAAATTTCAGAATTTTCTCGTCCAGCCCTCTGTTTTTCAGAAAGATTTAAATCACCTCATTTATATTTTCCAAAGCTTTCTTGCTCTGAAAAAAAAAAAATCTGAGAGAAGGCAGCTTTATAACATATCAATAAACTATTATGGCTTATATTATCAGATTTTATTTTATATTTATATACCAAACAACTCTCAGTATACTTGCCTGTTTCTTCTAATCTTAGGAGAGCCCAGGAATACTGGTCACAATCCTAAGGAAAGTGTTTGTGGACTTGGAACAAAGAAATCATTCAACTGTTTCTCAGAATGATGATCTCAACAATAAATAAGTCCTTTATGACTTTAGCCATAAAGTTAAAGATGATGTCAGCCATTCAGGCAGATAATCCTAGGAACTAACATTGGTCCAGGACTTACTCCAAAGGGTTATAGAACTTTAGAGTGTGTCTGTTGCAATAAAGGGAGAATTAATGTAGACCTAGCTACCCATCACAGTCTCAGCACCCAAACAAAATCTGGAAGAGATATTGGTGAATTTTCACCTGTCCTTCTCTGTTCCTGTCCCTTTTCATTTCCCTACTTTCAACCAACAGACATTATTGATAATGTAGAAAGAACATGCTATCACCATAAACCAAATGGAAGGAATAAAGACTTTTCACCAAAAAATACCCTTGCAGATGAACAGGTAGTGGAGGTTAGGAGAAGCCTGGGGTGAAGAGAGACTCAGCATGAAAAACAAGAGGATGATGGAAGGGCACTCAGGAACACAGGAAGCAACTATCTGACTAACTACATTTGAGTTAAGTTCCTCTGAGACTTCAGAGATACATAGTAGAATCTTTCAGTAACTCCTTCTCATCAAGAAGATTCCCAGGTTTCCACAGGATCCATTGAGGTGTTTCTTTCAAAGTAATGTAGATTAAATGGAACCTGATCTGCCTCATTCTGTAGGAATTTCTAGTAGCTCTAGCCATTTACCCTGCTTTTCCTACCCTAAGAGAGCCAACTTAATAGCCCATCCAAGATGTCACTCATTTATACTTCTCACTGGGAACCACTACATATGTCAATGTGAAAAAATTATTTTCATTGCTCTATTTTTATTTTTGCCTGGACCTTGAATGGCATTATTTTTGCTTGATTTTCATTCCTTCATTTATTGAGAAGGCATTTCTGCATCTGCCACACCTTAGTTGTTTTCGTTTTATTTCCTCTTACACTGTTTTTCATTGCTTATTTACCAAGGTCTTATTTTCTTTAAGCTTGGACATTCTTTTCTGCTGACATTTGGTCTAACAGTAGCATTTTTTTTTTCAATATTCCTATTATGCTCCACTCAGAATGCAGTAGTATTTGTTGGTGCTCACATCTAGTCTCTCTGTATTCCTCTGTATTCCCCATCAACCGTCTAGGTATGCGTGATGAAAATCTGTAACCTATCTGACTGTCCTACACCATGGATAAACTATATTTAAGGATGTGGCTAGCTGAAATCCTCCCATTTTTTTTGTCACTGCCTTTTTGTGTCTCTTAAAATGCTGGCAGATGTGCAACTCCAAATTAGATGTTAAATTACCTCCCTTTTTACTTATTTTTTCTTAAAATGTAAGCTAGGATAGTTCTTTGACATGTTTAACTACTCATTTGGGCCATATCATATTAGCAACGCATCCAGTTGAGCAACTATGTTGTTTTCCTTGAACACAGGGAATAAAAAAAGAGAGATGCTTTTGCTAATAGTTACACCCTCACTGCCAACACCACTGTACACTTTCTTGCTGAGGAAATATGTGCAGCAAATCATTTTACTTTTACTTTCCCATCATTCTCTATAGGAGTTTTCAACTGTTCCAATGCAGTGTAAAAGTCTTCCTGTGGGCAGAATTTTCACATTGGACTAGAACAGTTGGAAATCCCAAATACATGGTTTAATCCCATAATTTATTGAAGCAGTATCAGAGATTTATTATTCAACTTGATCATCAGGATGGCATGTTTATACATATTTAATTTCTTGTTTCTCTTCTGAGTTGAGAAACTTATTAATCATAAGACTCAGAACTGTCTTTGCTTATTCATGGTGGTCAGGGCACATATTCTTAGATTCACTCTGCTGAATTCAGTATTCTTACTGATTTTTATTTCAAGAGGCTCAGTCTTGAGGTGAACTTGCACCTTATATGAAGTTTCACTGTCAACTCTGTTTCATAAAAGATGATATACTTTCTTCATCATCACCGTCACTATCATGCGACATATTATTGATTTGATACTCAGCATTTCAATCCCCAGATCTTTTATTTTGACCATTTTATCACATATATGTTTAATACACGTACAGAAAGGTGGTTTTATTTCTGATATATAAATCTCTGCAATCACTTGAGTCTCTTTCACCTTTGATTTCCAAAATCTGGAGCACTGGAATTCAGAATATGGAAAATTGCTGAAAATGAATTGACATTTCCTGTATTAGTGCATCTTCATATCCAAAGGATTTTATTACTACATCATCCATCAGAGGTCATGATTATATTCTGGGTCTCTATGAATCATCTTAATTAAATGGAACTGGCTTGAGGCATAATTTTTCCATGGATGTTTATGGCGAGTGATTCCTTTAAGGGACTCAAAGTTTTTGATCTTTGCTGGTTGGCTTTGGAAACTTTCATTTGAAGATTGAAATCCAAGAGTTAAGTTCAAGGAGAAATATTGTTTTCAGGGACTTCCAGGTAATGATGATAATTTCAATAGCGTGTACTCCTCTTCCTTTTATATCTACTTACTGGTCAAATTTTCTAATGACTGGTGACTAATATTTACATTATAACTTGGTCAGTGAAAACTTAGGAGTGGGAAGCTGGTCATTTCATAAGATAAATTGAGAAAAATTCTAAACTAACTGATTTTGCATAATTTACTTTATTTGATGATCACTTTGCATTTATTTTTCCCTTCCTATGGTGGTTTGTTTTAAATTTCCACCAGGAATATCCATTACCTGTCTCCTCTTTGATAGCAATGGTGATAGATTCTAAAGACTAAAAAATATGTCCAGAGATAGATTCTGTGTTTATAAAACACATATATGTTTAATTTGTAGTCCCACCACGTAATCTGATGATCGATATCCAGAAGGACACTGCTGTGGAAGGCGAGGAGATAGAAGTCAACTGCACTGCCATGGCCAGCAAACCAGCCACGACGATCAGATGGTTTAAAGGGAACACAGAGCTCAAAGGTAAGATGCAGATTGCTCTGTCCTGAAGTAGTTGGTTGGCACTTGATTCTAACAGGTGTGCCTTTGTGGAAATTAAAGACAAATACAAGGCATGCTCCTGAAATAAAAGTATTCATTTAGCTATGGTTTATAATCAATTACCAAATACATTTGAGGCCAAAGCATAACAGCATTTCATTGTTCTCATTTATATCCTCATTCTGTGCCTTGAGGACTCATGGTAATATCTGCTGCTCTACCCAGATGCCCAGAAAACTAGAGCTCTTCATGCCAGGAAAAATTTCTGTTGGGGATATTATCTGAGCTCAGGCTGTCTCCTCATTGTTTTTACCTTGTCTTCTGTGGAGATCCAGAATGGGTCAGAACCCCAAATCCCATGCTATACTTTCGTTAAATGTTTCACAGTCTTCATATGGTGAATTCCAAGTCATTCTGCTATCTAGCTCATTATCAGCTGTGTTGGCTATATGCTTTCCTACAAGAGTGATTGCACTGAGTGGGCTAAGAATCATAATTGTGAATTTACAGGGATCACCTTTCTAACGTGAACTCTGTAAGTCAGTTGCCCAGTACACACCAACCTGTTCTTTTTTTTTTTTTTTTTTCTGGAGTTGGAGTCTCACACTGTCGTCCAGGCTGAAGTGCAGTGGCACAGTCACGGCCACCCCAGTGTCAACCTGCTGGGCTCCAGCGATCCTTCCGCCTCAGCCTTCCTGGTAGCTGGAACTACAGGCACACTACCACTCCCAGCTAATTTTTTTTTTTATTGTAGCGATGAGGTCTCATCAAGTTACCTGGGCAGGTCTCAAACCCACGGACTCAGGCAATCCACTCACCTTGGCCTCCCAAAGTGCTGCGATTACTGGCTGAGCCAAGAGCCCAGTCTCACCAGCCTTTTTTTTTTTTGAGTTGGAGTCTCTGTCGCCCATACTGGAGTGCAGTGGCCGCTCCCGGCCACCGCAGCCTCGACCTGCTGGGCTCCGGCGATCCAGCCTCAGCCTTCCAAGTAGCCGGAATTACAGGCATGCACTACCATGCCCGGCTGATTTTTTGATTTATTGTAAAGATGAGGTCTCGCTGCCCAGGCAGGTCTCGAACCCGCGGGCTCAGGCAATCCACTCACCTCAGCCTCCCAAAGGTGCAGGGATTACAGGCTGAGCCACCAAGCCCTTACCAGCCTGTTCTTATGCAAAGACTCTGATTTTGTTGTGTTGATAGTACAGGCAGTTTGTCTAGCCCCGCTCCAATTGTCCCTCCCTCGGTAGGGGGCCATCCCAGGTTTGATTCCTAGATCCTCAAATACATATTGACTCAGCTGTTGTATTAGATAAAGGATACAGTCTATCTCCTATTTGACCATTTTAAGTCCCTCATGTATGTCACCATTCAGATTCCTTCTCCTTTCAAGGTTGCCCTGCAAGTAACACCCTGCACAAAGGACTTAGGGGCTGAACACCCCTAAGGAGTGTTAGCTGTGTGACAGGAATACTGTGTGCCTTAGTTTCCTCTAAAAGGAGGATAATGGTACCTTATGGGATTCTTAAGAAGACGAAATGAGTGAATATTTGTAAAACATTTAGTGAATACCTGGGCCAAGGTAAGTGCTGTATATGTGCTTGTTAAATAAATAAAGAGTGTGAGGAAGAAAAGAGTCAGCCCTTTTAGAAAGGGGATATAGAAATCTATATCTGGAAGCAGATAAATCTATATATAACAGCTTGAGTTTCAAAGAGCTTGCTCTGTTTTAATCTCCTATTTCCTAGGTATGGTTTTGGAAGGAAGGAGTTTCTCATTTCCTCTCTGCTTTTCTGTCTAAGTGAATTCAGCCATTAAATGTGTACCGATAAGTACAAAACATTAAAAGAAAGTTAATGGTGTGCCATGTTCCTAGGAGTGCTGAGTTCAGGAAGGGACTGCCGTGGCCTATTCATTCTATCCGGAAGCCTCCGCCCTCCTTTTCTGGGTGTTCTTGGACGTGTCTCCCAGCTGGCCCCAAGCCCTGTATCTTACTTCATTCTAGCCCACTGCCACCCTCTGCATTTTTTGTGGTCTCCCAAAAGTCTCAGAGTTTAAACATTTCAATTACAATCTCAATTATGCAAATCCATTTAGTTACTTTCTCTCTTAATTGTCGATGATGGGGGTAGGCAAAAGGGGTTGTTTATATCTCTACTGTTGATTGAATTACTTAGGGGATTTGGATGACATCCTGGAATTTTTAAATGGCATGACAGCCTACTAGATATTTCAATGAGTTCAGATGGTTGTAGGAATGAGAAACACTTTCTTTTTCCCCTCCTGAATACCCTGAGCAGCCAGATGTCAAAATGGTTCAACTTCCAGTTGACTGTTTGTGGGAGGTTTTAAGATAGAAGAAATATACTTAATATATTTCGGTAAAAATAGTGTATATTGTTTGGGGTTGAAATATATTTTAAGTACTATTCTGCAAGGTTGAAAAGTAAGAAATTAAAGAAAATAATCATTTTATCAGCTCACTATCTACAGCTTATCCTCATTCCAAGTGACTTCTGTCGCATTAGTTACAGTAGCTATATCAGTCAGGCAACTGAGGGAAGGACGTGAAAACAGATGGAAATTCACCCAACTCTGGTTTCTTGGTACATTTTGTGTCTCTCAGGCAAATCGGAGGTGGAAGAGTGGTCAGACATGTACACTGTGACCAGTCAGCTGATGTTGAAGGTGCACAAGGAAGACGATGGGGTGCCAGTGATCTGTCAGGTGGAGCATCCTGCGGTCACCGGAAACTTGCAGACCCAGCGGTATCTAGAAGTACAGTGTGAGTACTCAAGTATTTTATTCTGAGGGCATAGAGTAGCAATTATCTAAAAACTCCTCAGATGCCATATATCAGATGTATTCATTGTATTGAGTCCAGATAGAATTTTTATCTTGTCTTGGTAGAAAAATAATCAAAAGATTATTTTACTGAAAGACTATACTGCTATATTACAAAGTACCAACGAGGACTTGAAACTACTCCATTTAACCCACAGGTAAAACAAAAATGATTCCAATCTCCTCTAACATAAGACCTAATTAATTTCTTTGAACACATACTATCATCATTTCTATGCCAACTCCAAAATCTAGGGTAATTCTCCCTCTTTTTAAATCCTAAGTACTGAAGTTTTTACAAAAGGGATTTTATTCCCATTCTACAGCAGCATTTTGTTTTAAATTGCATGTTCTCTTCCATTTTAACTTAAATGTAGCAGTGAGTTAAAAAGTCTAACTCTTTGGGATCATTGCCACAATCTTGATGGCTTCATCAATAAAAACTAGACCATAGTGAGTGAGGTTGTCTCCTTACTGTTCTCTGTGAACTAAATACAGTGCCCTTATCTTCTCCTCTGGGCCTTTCTGTGTAAGAGGAAACAGTCTGTTTTCTGCATAAAGCCATTATTGTGCCAAGGTTTTGGCCAAGTAGCCTGCTTCTCACTTTTTATCAAAAGCCTTCTGTAAAAATTCCAGGTGATGTTTAAGTCTGCATAGTGCAACTGTTATAAGAGTTTGGTTGAGATAGCAGTGATTGGGTGTCTGATGAAGGAAACCGTTACCCTCTGTGAATCCTTGTATTAATTTCCTAGGACTGCCATAACAAACTACCACAATCCTGATGACTTAAAACAACAGAAATTGATTCATTCACAGCTCTGGAGGCCAGAAGTCTAAAATCAATGTGTTGGCAGGACCACACCACCTCCAAAGGCTCTGAGGAAGATCCTTCCTTTCCTCTTCCAGCTTCTAGGATTTCCAAGAGTTCTTTAACTCGTGTGTTCATAGCTGCATTCTCTACTTTTGTCTTCACGTGGCCCTTGCCTCTTCTCTGTGTGTTTCTTATAAGGGCACTTATTGATATAGGGCTCACCCAGATAATCCAGAATGGCCTCATCTCAAGATCCTTAAATTAATTACATCTGCCAAGACCCCTTTTCCAAATTAAGTTCACATTCACAGCTTCCAGGGGTTAGAATGCAGACCTGTGTTTGGGGGCCACCATTCAACTTGATACAATCCCCAACACAGGTTTAAATTGCCTGAGCAAAACAGGGTGCAGGGCAAGTTATAAAAATTGCTTCTAAGAGACCATCCCATTCTAACCTTTTCTTACTCTGTGAGCTTGGCTCAATTTAACATTACATAATGCAGGTTTTTCTTGTTAATTCATTTCATCTACTTCATTATATAGCTTCATTATGGGCATCATGCTTATAATTTTCATATCACTAAAACTATTGTGGTGTAATGTCCCTATAATGGGAAAACAGAAATGATCAGATATTATCTAAATTAGCAGATAGTAGATGTCTTGTGACTTTGTTAATATGTAATTCATTTAAGCAAACTTAATATCCATTAACTTCCCTTGTAGGGGCCCATTAGCTTTAATAATATATTAGCTCCTTTGTGAGTCCTGAGTAGATATTCACCCAGTTTCCACCCCTAAACTCTTCTAGTATTTTCCCAGAGTATCTTTTAAATAGAATATAGCTCCACCCACCTACAAAATTACACTCACTCCCAAATGCAAAATATTTCAAGCACTATACCTCCTACCCCTTGGAAAACTTGATAATGATCCTTATAACCCTTGTCTTCCATACTGTGGATTCAGGTGAGATTTGTCCTTCCAAAAAAAAATAGGGCTTCATCTCTGAATCTATTTGACTTTAATCTAACAAAGTAATGCTAGCCCTTAATGGTGGGACAGTGTCCCTAATGCCTTCCAAAAATGAGAATGCACCCATTGATCATTTTAAGCTCTAATGTGACACCTTGGTGGGACATCCTCTGTTCTCTTACCCAACGAAAGTCATACACATGTTTTATCCTTGATGTTCAATTTTTTGGAATATACGTAAGAAAACAAAAATCTTGTATAAAGGAAAGTTAAGAATTACAAAGCATTGTATTAATCCGAATGGAATGTCGAGTCTGGTTTGCTATCTTAAGTAAAGCTCTCTGTGCTGGAGAAAGTTCCCTGCTCTCCATTTTTAGAGTACTGTTGAGAACTTGGAGGAGTCAGCCATGAATTCCTTAAGCAGCTTCTTCAAATACAATTGGAATTATCAGCATCCTTTCCTACCGGCTTCAGGCTCCTTGAGCACCGGCAGCTATACAGGAACAAAAAACCTCCAGCCTCAGGATGCCTGAAAGCGCTCAGTCACTGGGCCCTGAAGCCTGATCATCATTGACCAGTGCTGTCGGTGGCTCAGCTCCAGTGCCTCACAGCAGTCCTTTCTCTGAAGACAAGTAGCACTGTATCTTGATAGCCATGAGGAAGGAAGAGACACTTGAACACATGAGATTTTTAGAATAATTTGTTCAGTAGCCAGTCTGCATGGAGGTTTGATTATTTTGGACACCCTGTGAGGCGTAACAGCACACTTGTGCTTTTTAAATTGGCCCAAACCCTTGAAGTCTGCAGCTCTTAACCTTTTGGGATTCACTGACCCCTTTAAAAATCCTTTGGTAGACCTGAAAAAAAATGAATACAATCACATATTCATGCTATTTTGCTTAAAATCTAAGGACTCTATTTACCCCTCAGAGTTTTCCTAATTTCAGTTATTCGAGGGCCACTTTCACAAGTTTCGTCATGTTTATGTGTCATTCGTATTTTTACTCTATTTAGGATTTTTTCCTTAAGTCATTTTCTTGCTTTAACCTCACCAGGGCCTGTGAATAAATGTCTATTAAAGTACAAATTTTGTTACATATATTGTCTAATAAATGTACAGCTATTTTTTTTTAATGTCCTTTCTTTTGCCACCTCAAAAGATGTCTTGGCTGGGCACGGTGGCTCAAGCCTGTAATCCCAGCACTTTGGGAGGCCAAGGTGAGAGGATTGCCTGAGCCCATGGGTTCGAGACCAACCTGGGCAACATGGTAAGACCTTGTCTCTACAATAAATTTAAAAATTAGCCAGCCGTTGTAGCGCTCACCTCTAGTTCCAGCTACTTGGAAGGCTGAAGCAGAAGGATCTATGGAAGTCAGCAGGTCGACTTTGGGGTGGCCGTGAACATGCTACTGCACTCCAACCTGGGCAAGGGAGTAAGACTCCAACCCAAAAAACAAAAAAGAGATGTCTTATGCTTTCACTGATAAACAATAGCTTATCACCAGGAAATGCTGACCCATCCATAAGCCTCAGATTCTACTATGAGTAAATGAGACTACCTTGAGGGCAATTCTAACCTGATATGATTAGTATTAAGTACGCTTACTTGGTTTAACTGTGGCCCATTTTGAGCCATGGAAGTTCCTGGAAATCTCTCTCCACCCATCAAAAACAAGTATAGGCTGTGTGTTGTGGCTCATGCCGGTAATCCCAGCACTTTGGGAAAATCACTTGAGCCCAGAAGTTCAAGACCAGCCTGGGCAACATGGCAAGACCTCGTCTCTAAAATAATAATAATAATCATAATAATCATAATAAAGAAACAAAAATGAATGGATGTTAGCCAGGATATGAACAAGGTTAAATGACAGATAATAGATTTGAATTTTTTTAAAAAAATAATAACCAAAAGGAAATGAAAACTTGCATTGTGTGTCATCAAATATCTTACTTTAAATGTGACAGCAAAAAAAGTGAGGAGAGATACAAAGAAGGGAAACCTTATATTTCTCCCTTAGGATGGAGTGCCGCCATATTGCTCAGAAGGCCAGGCTTGAAGTACAACTTGGAATTGCTTTTGTCTTGTGGATTTAAGTCCTAATTAATTGAACCAGAATTTTGCAGTGTTTGTTCGTTAGGGCCCTTATTTGTGATACCAGGAGAAATTGTTGTGCCCAATTATGTGAAAAATCAGCCAGATGTGTATGCTGTCATACTTTTAATAATTCTTAAGTTTTGGTGAGTACAGATATTAATTGTGTAGTATGCATTGAAGTGATTAACATCAATGTAATTTATCATCTGGAGATTTCTAAACATAAATAAACAAGTTGTTTTGTTCAGCAAGGTGTTGACCCCTTTAGAATCAGTGAATTAAAGTCCCCCCCCTTTTTTATTATAAATATGAAAGGCACCACAATCAGCCAAGTGTTCAGTTATTTGATTTTCTGGGGCATTAGCCGCTCTTGTTTGTGACATTTCCCTGTTGGGTGCTCGTTTGCAAGCTCATTAATAAGGTTTTCTCATAGGAACGTTGCTGGGAATGAAGAACATACAGTAGGGCTCTTAGTTTTCTAGCTTTCATTCTGAGACTCAGCAAGGGTACAGCAGCAGCACGCAGTTAAATGTTTAAAACAGAAAATAATTATGCTCCCAAGCTAGAAGAGCTCAAAGCTCACTTTCCTTAGATGTTATGCAGAGAACAGTTTTGCTTTTTAATGTCCCGAGCTATATGACCCTAAAACCTTTCCGTGCATTTTTTTTCTTGCGAGTGTCTGTGCACATTTACAACATGGTTGATTATAGCAGAGCGTGATACAATTGTGGCACGGTTAGTAGAGCTTCAGATCTGAGGGAACGTACTCTTGTCAAATAAAAGCCTGTTTAAACGAGAACAGTTCACTGTCTGAGCGTTAAGAGAAAACTGTCTAAATAGCATCAAGGTGGCAACACATAGCGACATAAGCTGGGAATTCAAAGAAAAGCTGTGACCCTCAGTATGGAATTCAGATTGCCTTACGCAAGGGAGGAAAGCCTTCCTCTGGACTGAGGCAAACCTGAAGCCCTTGAATGACTGTTGCGTGGCTCTTGCTTTCACCCATCACAGCCTTGCTTTTTAAAATGTTTTTGCGAAAATCCTCATTCTGTGAGGTTTTTGTGTGTGTGCGTATGTGAAAAAAAGAAAAAAAAAATTCAGAGATAAATTTTGAAAGAGAGAATGAAAACAAAGACTCTAGAAATGGGTGTTTGAATGCCTTCCCTGCTCTGATTATCATCTGACAGTTAACTGTGTACGTGGGCATCATTTTCAAAATGAGTTTTATTGACTGAATGTAGCTAGGTATTTTATAAATCCATAGTCCCTCTCATCCAAGGTCCAGAGAAGGGGAGATTTTTTTTTTTCTTTCATTCCCTCAACTGGGGGAAAATTAGGCATTGAGGAGATGATCAAAACCTGTTCTTTATCTGTGCCAAAATAAATGTTTCTCTGGTATTGATAGTGCCCTGCAGTGAAGGAGAGAGGAAAACCTGGAAATCAGAAAATCTCCTCCATTTGGAGTGGAGGATGACACTTAGTTTCCAAGAGCAGCGCCTGTATCACGTCCTCTCCTCCATCAATTCTGTTCCCAGGTTGTATTCTTCAAAGCATAATAGCTGGCGTTTTTAGATTTGACCTGTTTCTCTCTGATCTCCAGTGTCTTTTTTAACAGAATACATTCTTCCTTCCACTCTCCCTTTTATTTTTCATTTTTTCAAGCAATGAATTGAGTTCAGGGAGGTTATTTTAGTATTTATAATTCCTTGTGAGAAATAATCAAGGCATGGAGAACCCTTGATTGAAGCTACATTTTTTAGCCTATTATTTTTGGTATTAACACAGAGGAGTGTTGGTTCCAAGTTCCCCGTGCTACGAGTGCTATAGATGGTTAGTGGCACAATCAGCAGTCCCAAAGGGGTCAGGAGGCTGAGTAACCAGTATTCAAAATACATAGTGAATGTTGGGCAAATATATTGTGATCAAGACTGGAATGACCCTTAAGGGAAAAAGCCTTTGCCTTTGTGCCTGCCTTCTGAAGGCACACCCTGCAGGAAGAGGTCAGTTGTGCTAAGGACCATCTCCCCACATCTCACTGACCTTAGTGTATTTATAAAAGATATGTTTGTGGCTATGGACATAGAATACTTGCACAGTCAAACTAGTCTTTTGAAATACAGGCTTCACTAAATGTTTTTTAACTCAAGGTCAAATTTATATTCTCTGAAAGGTTAAGTGGTTGTAAAGCTGTCATTTAAAAGTCTAAAAAGAATAGTCAAAGAACATCCTTTATGATTTCTCTTAAGATACACCAGAAGTGTGAAGTGTGTAACCCAGAACGCCTGGGCTGAACTTCAGTTTTAGGGAACTGAATGGGCCTTCCAAAAGAAAAACACAATTATATTTTGTGATGAGGACTAAAATGGATTCATGATCCGATATTTTTTTAAAAATCAGTAGTAGAGCTAGAGTAGAAGTCTATGTCCCAGTACATCTCCAAGTTCTTATTCACTTATTTCTTCATTCATTCATCCAGCAAAGATGTACTGAGTCCCTACTGTGTGCCAGGCCCTGGCACTGTTCTACTACCAGGAATTAAAAACACAAAACAACACAAAAAAAATATCTCTCTTCTTACAGAGATAGTGTCCTTGTACAGAAAATCTTAGTTCAGGGACTTTCCTGCCCATATTTTCTTTCACATTTTGAGGATTTCTTTCAAGATTTGGAAGAGCGCTCTGTGAGTGTGTACCCCATTTAAAAAAGCATTGGGAGCGTAACTTTCTGCTGCAGTGTCAGGGAATAAAATTTGATTCTGTTAGGTAAACAATAATTTTGATATCCACAAAACCACTTGCAAGTTGCCACAAGAGGCGATTGCACTCTACTGTGTAATGCAGCGCATGCTCTTTGGACCAACATCCATCCCACCAGATTGCACTCACCCCACTCACAATAGTTCAGCCCTCCTCAAGAAGAGCAGTGTAAGTGCTACCATTCATACAACAGATGTAACAGCAGGAGGCCCTTCACCTTGCAAACAAACAAAACAAATGACGGTGAAAATTATTCATGAATGTATTATGACAATAGAAAGCAAACCTTTTGCAAGATGTTCTATTTAGCTCTTCTGAGAGCTTCGTGCGACGCCGTTCTCTCCCCAGTCCCAATCACCCGTATTGCTAGACACTGCCCTCCATTAGTTACAAAGCTGTCCTCTCCCAACAATATAGACAGCCATATTGTCGGGGCTGATTCCTGCTTTGAGCTCGAACTGCTTCTAATACTCACCAAATCTGGGGTTAATCTTTGCTTTGTCGTTCTCCTCCAAACTGCAATCATCTTCCATGATTGACAAAGGCTCTTCCGTCAATGCTTCCACACTCTAATGCACAAGGCCTGACCCAAACCCTTTACCCAGCCATTCTGATATCATCCGTGCCCACGCTGCCCTTGAGTTCTCCATGGTAGGATTTGAAACATTTAACACTTGATCCACAGGCATCAAATCTCCCACTCACTGGGGTTTCAGAATATTGGGTGAAATCTGAGTAACAAATACAAAGAGCCTGTGTCCCCAGTACAGTTGCAGGAACAGATTTGCACTCAGCCCTTGGGCCTGGTTGCAGTGAGCACATCCAAGAACACTTAATGCCCGCACTCCCTGATTTAGCAATTTTCTGTGAGAGAGGGGAGGTGGTGGGAGTCCGTGGCATAATATGCCTCCTGCCAGGAGAGCAGGATGCCTTTCCCATGGCCTCAGCCCAACTCCTTTCTGCTACATGGGAAGGATGACAGCCCAGTCAAAGAGAAACTGCAAAGTACCTTTTCTTCAAATAAAAATAAAAAAATGCGAAGACCTGATGTGCTAGTGTTTGGATCTAGAGAGAAGACTGTGCCTTTTCATTTACATAGGAAATTGAAATACTGGTTACAAAAGCTCGAGTTTCATCTTCTGAAAAGATCACAGAATGTGGTGCAAGGTCAGACTGGCATGAAATCAATTGTAATCTGCCAGCAAGTCATTCTAACCTCTTTAAGAGTCTCCTTTTATATATAGTTTTTCCCTTTATAGAGAGAGCAAAGTACATTTAAAGAAAGTCTCATCAAATCAGAATGTCTTTCTGATATTATTTTTTTAATTGGTTGCTACTGTAGTGTGACCTAAAGCCTCCTGGTATTTAACCCTCTGTGCAACTTTGAATAATGAACAAATTTTGTCTGCTATAGCAGTCTTGCTAAATGTCTTTTATGGAATTTAAAAAAAAAAATTACAGTGTATTATGAAAACCTCAGACCCCTCGACCTAATTGATTGGCTGTTGGTGATGCCATCTCTATAACTGTAATGTTCCTTAAGTGCACAGACCTAACTATTTTTCTTATTTTTATATAGCAGTTTCATTTTATAATGACATTAAGCCATTCTGAGCAATACATTTCTGGGCAGTTATTGCACTTGGGTAGAAAGTGTCGTCTGGCTTTTAGTCTTGCTCCTTACAACACCAATTGAGGCGTAAAATGATCCCCCAGAAAATGTACTAGGCTTTACCTCATTACTTAAAAATAAATCTTGGAGGCTGGTTCTGTTTCAGAAAAGATCTGGTGGGTTATAACATTTGATTTATGAACATAATTAAAATATAAATGATGAGCTCTGGGCTATTCAATCAGCCATCTGGATTGTTCGGTATTTTGACATGTTCATATTGTAGTCAGGATCTTCAGTGGAAAATATAACATCCCTGAGTTCTGGGGGTGCCAGTGGAATCCCAGGATTTCGTTCCACCTGTTGAGAGTACTAGGGTTTCTCTTTCAGGACAAAGGAAGAGGAACGGATTTGTTTCCAAGTTCCCATCACCCAGGGATGGATCTTGGCACGTAGACCTTCTATCTGTCTCCTAGACTGGGCATGAAGATAGCTCAGCTGCCCGTGGTCATATAATAATACTATAAATACTGCATGTGTCAACAGAGGGGGACACTTTTCTATATAATACAAGATTAATGTTTACCTTTTCAGCCAGCTATTAAGGTAACAGTGGCAGCTGTACCCATAAGTAGATGGTAGATGTTTCTCTAGAATCTAAAGAGTAAATTGGGAACATCAGTTATCAGAACTGAAGGTGTATTTTCTGTGACTTAGTATATGATTTAAAAAACAAAAATTCCAGGTATAGCAAGTCCTTGACTTGTTCTTCCTAATTTATATGAATAATTGACAACCGGGAAACAGCTCATTAGGAACATAGAAAAGCATTTAACTAAAACAAACTCAGTGGTACTAAAGAGTCAGAGTGGATCTTGTTTTCAACACTCTGCTTATTATTAATGGGTGTTGAGCATGTAAAATTCTTAGTGCACTGTGCTGAAAATATGTCCTCTCTGTTTGCTTGTAAATTACATGAAGTTTAAAAAAAATGAAAATCTTCCACATAGGCCAGCAAGCATTCTGCTTCTCCTTAATTAATGGGCCAAAGTCAGCAGTGCATGAAAAATGTAGCCCTTCCGTGGATCAGAGATTAACCTATAAGCAAATGTTACATTTCTGCCCAAATTTTGAACTTTAAATTTAGCCTCACCCAGAATGGTTCATGAGTAAAAATGACAGAGGTTCCCTAACCAGGAGCTTCATAAGTGTTTCTGTTTCTGAGTCTGAACTGCTAGGTAACAGGTCTTTTGTTATTCATGTGTTCAGTGTCATAACCTTCTTCCATTAATTTTTTTGTACCTTTTTGAAAAGATAAACTTCACACAGCCCAGGCAACATAGTGAGACCTCATCTCTTAAAGAAAAAAAAATTAGCTGGACATGGTGGCACATGCCTATAGTCCCAACTGTTTGGGAGGGCTAAGGCAGGAGGATCACTTGAACCTGGGAGTTCCAGGCTGTGGTGAGTCATGATCGTGCCATTGCACTCCAGCCTGGATGACGGAGTGAGACCCCGACTTAAAATAAGTAAATCAATAAAAAATAAATGTCACTGCTAGCTGAATAGCTGTGAGTGAGTGTGTGTATGTGTGTGTGTGTGCACGCGCACATGTGTGTGTGTTACCATAAAAACAACAGACCCACGTCTGTCACGCAGTGATTGTAGTTAGCCTAATATGCGGTCTCTATTTCTAAAAGGGCGTGCCCAGGAACTCTTCCTTCAGCCCAGCAGCCAGTGCTAGTTCAAGGTCATCCTGTTTATTCTTTACAAGTATTTCTACCTCTCTGCCATTTTGCCCTCAAACATTTTCTTCGCCAACATTTCCTGGAACCACGTAACTTGCAAGGATCAGCTGCAGCTTCTGGGCTTGTTAACTTTATGTTATCTAGCAAGTGACTTAGCTTCTCAGACACACTGTATACATGGGGGCTTTCTGAAAAGATTCTGAATGTCACGCAGTTTTCAGAAATGTGAGAGAAAGGTCTGTGATAGGAAAGAGTCTATAAGAATGCATCTGGAAAGCAGCATCCCTAGAAAGCACTTCCTTGTGCAGCTTGTATTGCCATGTCCAGGGTGAGATTGGTTGAGCCCTGCATATTTCCATTTATTCCCTTATTCCATTGGATGAATGTTAATGAGCTAACCACTGCTTGTAAAAGGCCAAGGGGCTGTTGTTTAGGTGGTATGATTGTCTGAGAAAGTAAAACTATGGTAATTGTTTTGACCTTTCAGCCAACTGATGTCTTGCTCTCTCACATTTATTACTCTTGGGTACATTTCCAAAAATATGCATTTACAGAGCCACAAAACAAAACGAGAAGACTGATTTAGGGATTAATAGCTTGTTAGTTTGGCATAGAAAAAAAATTCTAATTCCCTTTTGGTTTTATTTGTAAATGTATTTGTGTGTGTATCTGTGTTGATTTCAACTTCTTCATCTTCCTTCCTTGTTCCCTGCACCTCGCATCAGCCATCTTTCATATTCCTATTCCCACACACTCACACATACTGTTTTAAGTAGCTTGTGGAGATAAGAAGGCTTATATCACTCACCTAAGTATGTCACTGCATTAGGAAGCTATACTTGACTTTAATGATGAATTGCCATTGGGAAACGTAGTTTTGAATCAGAATCCCATCCCAATGTACTTTCCATGGGGCTGTGTCTCCTGAGGTTATCTCTATGATCTTGGATGAGCTACTTCAGTCTGTGGGGTACCAGAGTCCTCATCTCTAAAACTGGGCTTATTTTTTTTTACCACCAGTGCTGGTTACTAGGACAATAGGCTTTGAGTCAATGTCAATGTCCTTTCTGCTTAAATGTTTACAGTGAGATATCAAAGAGTTTTCATTGGGGTCCACCAAAACCTCCCAGTTCTTTATTTGTGACGCTGTTTGAGTGGAATTTAGAATGTCTGCCTTTTTCATTTGAAAACAAGAGCATAGAAGAGGCAAACTTATTAATATGCGGTGTCACAAGGTATTGTCACATAGTAATATATGATATACGATAAAATGTATCAATTCCGAGCACCACAAATATCTGTGGCTTCACCTCAGTATGAAGGCAAATGAGTTTCCTTTAGCTTGAGTGAGTTTGGAGATAAACTTCAATGTAACAAAATGTATTTCACAGGAAATGTTTGATGTGGCGCAGTTGGCTTATGAATCTCTTATCTGTTCGCGGTTCACTCCTTAGAGTTATTAGTCAATTTAATTTGAGCAAATGCCAGGATTACTAACTAATTAGAAGGGTGTTACTGAAGGCACGCGGATGGGAGAGAGTAAGTGCTGGTACTGTGGGTTTTGAGACAGCGTGCAAGTCTGATTGTGCCTGATGATACCATTTGCTAAACATTATACTTTGTGTTGTTGTCACACAGATAAGCCTCAAGTGCATATTCAGATGACTTACCCTCTACAAGGCCTAACCCGGGAAGGGGACGCGCTTGAGTTAACATGTGAAGCCATCGGGAAGCCCCAGTAAGTTCTGAAGGCCAAGGTTGGCAGAGGGTCATGAGCAGTAAATGTCACAACACAGAGATGTACATTCACAACTCTTTGGCCTGTCACCTGTCTCCTGCTATCAAAGGTGGATGGTTTTTCAGGAAATAAAGAGTATTCCGTGAGACGGGAATAAATATGGCTCTTAATGATTAGGATTCGGAGAAAAATTAAATGCCAGCTAAGATTGAAATCTCAGCTAATTTTATTTTATTATCATCAACATGATTGTCAGGACTATTTTCTCTCATGCACAAAAAAATAATCCTAATAAATTTTTAGTATGCCCACAATCTAATGATATATCTGCCACCTTCTGTATTCATGTCTAAGCTGCTAGAAAGATGGTTTTCAGACTTACATTAAGCTGCTGTGTTTAGGGCCAACTGTAGGCAAGTGAATCTGCCCTTGTTTAATTTTGCATCTGTTTCCCTTAAAGAAGAGTGCCATCGTTGACTCCTAGAGATATTTTTGTTAGTAAGGAGAAGTTCAGGAACTTTTCTCAAGGAAGATATATATGCCATCTTGTAAAACAAAAGGACAAACTGACTAAGAGTCTTGTTTTATTGAAAGCATAAAGGGCCTACTTCACTCACACTACAAAGTAATCCAAAGTTAGAGGAACTACATATGTCATCCCTAATATAGAAGAAAGCCATGTGACGAAACCGTTTAGCTATTTTTCAGTTACTGGGGGGGGCTTTCTTCCATCTTTTTAGTAAGAGTTGTTTTTTAACTGTTCCTTATGGAAAAAACAAGCCAGTGGAGTCACGAAATGGAAGAACAGGTCAATGTTGGGATTAAGGGCCCTCCAACCTTAGTGGTACCCAAGAAAAAACAGCATTGAGCTCCCTCTGCTGTCCCTGTGGTATGATTTTTTTATTTTGTCACAGTTTTGCTAACCAGTGTCATCAGAGTTTTTGGAAGAAGAGCTCAGTGCATCTTCACAAAGGTCCTCCAAAACTCTGGAAAGAAATCTCCCCATTGCCGCTGGGGAATGATCTATGACAAGAGACCAGAGAGCCAGCCTGGCTGCTGTCAGTTCTGTCGCCTCATTTCAACCCTCCTTGTTTTTGTGCTGGCCTCTCCATGGGCGAGAACTGCCTTCTCTCTGTGCTAATCAAGTAGAGTTTTAGAGATGACCTTTTGGAGGTGGAAGGTGGTCTTGGTTCTGCTTTGCTTTCCCTCTGGTGCTCCCAAGTTATTTGGTTTTGAAAGCTGCAAGCTTCAGCAGAGCGATCTTTTTCTCTTTTTGAGCACTGCCAAAGATTCGGATCTTGCTTTTTGTTAACTGTTGGAATTATTCCCTAATTAGCAGCTTACCTCTTTTTCCAAAACAATCGAATGGAGAAAAAAAAATTCTCAGAGGCCTCTTGCCACTTGCAATACCTATATTCAGCTGCATTAACCACATTTACAGTATATGGCTTGCTAACCTATATTTTATTTTTGTATTTTTTCCGTGAAGAAGGTACTGTGTTCAATTGAATGTGCCACGGGGACAGTAAATTACATGCTTCCTTCAGGACATTGATGCCGGAGAGGGCATTTGTTTGTTCCTCTCAAATAGGAACGGGTATATGGTTGTGTGAGCAAGCTCACATTACTCTGTTGCCATCCCTTCTAGCATATTACCTATTTATTTTCTCAAGAAATTGCATACAATAAAAATGGTAATTCAACTTGCCATTAAATGTTGTGAATATTCTCAGCACTTACCCCCACTGATTGTTTCAGCTGTCAAGCAGCAGGACATTAGGTCTGATTGCCAGGCAGACCCATTTGCCATTGCCTACAAGGAGGACATATGCAGCACTAATTTTTAAATAATTTACTGGGGTGTGATGACAAACCCATGTGTAATTAAAGAAAAATTGTAACTTCACATCCCATTTGAAAATCGGAATGCTACTTGACAGGACTAACTTGAGGATCCGTTCATCATTAAGAGTGGTGTCTTGTCGTGTCACTGCCCCTAGAGGTGGCGGTAGGAACTGGAAGGAGGTCACTTCTGTGCTGAAGTCTCTGTTGTCCTCCCTTTAAAGTTCTCAGGCACAGCCCTAGATGCGACCTCGATTTCATAGGATTTTGAGGGAGATGCTTTGAAGAACGGAAGTTGTCAGTTCAGTGAGTCTAAAAGATAACTTGGTGTGTGTGCATTTCTGGCTCTGGCGCATCTTGTGAAATTTGCTTTCTCCTGGTGCTTACAACTGTGGTATTTTAACTCACTAAAACTTGACTCTGGTGAGCAAGTGCAGCAGGACCTCAGGAATTCATGTGGCGATACGTCCACGGCAGTTAACCTCAGAGCCCTACCCTGGAGCTTGGAGGATGCAGGTGCACACGCACGGGGAAGGTTCTCACGATATGGGGGCCTAGGAGAGCTGACTAGAAAAGGCCGCTTGCCAAGGAAGGTGGACAAAAGGGCATCAGAGAAAGTGGTGGTATCTGGAGAGCAGAAGGAGAGGCAGGTAATAGAAAGGGGTTAAGGGAAGAAGGAGTGATTACATTTATCCCAAGTCTAAGGTGGTTTTCCAAAAGGAAAGAGGCCAAAAGAAAGCGCTATTCAGATGTAAAAGTCCATTCCTTTTGGTGAAACTCAAAATCCATTTAAATATCACAAGTGGCTTCTAAGCAAGTGTGGGTGTGTTGGTAACCATCAGATTAATGCATGTATCACTAACCAAGAACTTGATTTCTTTTTTCCTAATTAATGAGATGATTAACAATAGGTGAGCTCTGTCCTGTCTGAATTGGTGTGAAACCACACAGCAGGGCATAAAAATAGAGCACACTTGTTTATTTGCTGATTGTTGAAGATGAATTGGAAATAATGAGGCTCCGGCTTGTGGTCTGTTCAAAGTTTTTCAACACCTGACCATGTTTTTCTGTTTTGTTTTTTATGAAAATTGTATCGCAAACAGATTTTTTTGAGACTTCGCGGTTGTAATTCTGTGAACTTAAAATGCCTCCAGTGGGTCTTCTTGAATTGTGTCACCCTGCATGGGATTCATTTAATGCGGGTGGGTGAGAAGTTTGATGCAGA
Organism: Carlito syrichta; assembly: GCF_000164805.1. Lineage (NCBI taxonomy): Eukaryota > Metazoa > Chordata > Mammalia > Primates > Tarsiidae > Carlito > Carlito syrichta. The sequence continues at coordinate 609,255 of NW_007247293.1, read as the reverse complement.
CATCTTAATGGGAACTAATAATGTGACTTCTCCCTTTCCCCCTGCAGGCCTGTGATGGTAACTTGGGTGAGAGTCGATGATGAAATGCCTCAACATGCTGTACTGTCTGGGCCCAACCTGTTCATCAATAACCTAAACAAAACAGATAATGGTACATACCGCTGTGAAGCTTCAAACATAGTGGGGAAAGCTCACTCGGATTATATGCTGTATGTATACGGTACGTGAGAAGATAAAATGCTCTTCTGTCGGCATCATTCACATGTAGTGCTACTTGAGCTTTTAGTCAAGTTAAAAACCAAAAAAACCACTTGGTTTCCTTCTAGGATGCAACGAAGCCTGGCCTGAGGTAGACCCAGTGTCTCCACCTGGGATGGCAGTGACTTTTCTTCTCTCCCTCTAATCGTGGGGGTTCCCCACTAGATCACAGTCTCTGGTCATGCTGAGTAGGAGAGCTGTGTCCTCAGGCACAAGCCATGGAGATTATGTTAGAAGTAATGACTAAAACAGTCAACCTTACCAATTAGTGGTTTTTCAGCTCAGAAAGTTTATTCCCAGTGGTATTTTCCCATGATACCTGGGCTAGCCTTTCTCCTGCTTTGATGAGCAGAACTGTTCTATTTTCAGCATGGAGCTATTCAATTCCAAAAGTTGTTGCAAGCCAGTAAATACTCGGAACAAATACAAGGTCCTTGGTAGCTACATAAAGCACCTATAGCTGCTACGGTGGACACAAAAACTTTTTTTAAAAAAAAATTGTCTGTTTTCTTAATCAGTATTTTTTTTACAGGATTATTTAAACATTATGAATTTTATTCTCTAATCAGCAAATACGTATTGAGTACCTACTGTGTCCACTTTACTGTGTCCAGGCATTTTAAACTTATTTCCCATTTATAGCTTATTGTTGATTTTGTGTATAATGAATATTTTTTATTTAGTTGAGGAGTGTAGCCCCTCTCTAGTTTTATGATACCAAATTGAGTCTCTCCTGTCCAACTGAAGCTTATGTTTCATCTTATACCAAGAAAAATAGTTACGAACTGACATAGCACAGAATGAGTAACCAGAAGTATCAAAATTTCACTGTGTTATAAATATTTGAATATGTATGTGTGTGAAAGGGAGTATTTTTTTTTATGTTAGCAACATAAATAATCCAAGTATCAGTGTATGTGAATATACACATATACACACAGAAATTATACCCATGGAATATCCATAGTGTCTTAGAGCCTCTGTACTTTCCTTATGAGGAAAATAGGAGCAACAGTCTTTTTAATCAAAGTCATTCTTTACATCATAGCTACAAGGTAATTAAAACATAATCCTTAGCCTACACCTGAGTTTTTCTGGTTGTTTTGTTTTGGGGTATTTTTGGGTTTTTTTTTTTTTTTGCTTAATGCAAATTACAAGATCATATCTAACCACCTTCTTTGTAGACTTCTAAAATATATTTTCTTTGCACACTACCAATGTTGTCTGTGGTTCACACATAATAACATTAATTCTCCCCAGTAGTTGAGGAAAGACACGCAAAGAGAATAGCCCTTCCGTGTAGGTGAGAAAGGAGGCCCCATTTTTGGTTGGCAGTTTGCAGAGCCACCTCTCTCCCAAATGGGTGAAAGGTAGATCCCTCCCTTTTGTTCATGCATTTGCTTTCTTCCTGAGCCTCATGGGAGTCTCCTGCATTGCTTTTGCCAGGTTTACAGACCTTTTACAAACTGCAAATTTTTAAAAAGCGTTGACAAATTTCCACTAGTCTACTATATTCAGAAGTCTCCTTGATTCAGAAGACTAAGTTATCTGGAAAAATGGTTTTGATTTATTGTATCTACCGTTCCTACATCTCAAGAGGAGAAACATTTTGTGAATCTGATGGACAGATCTATTTGAATAATTTTGGATAGTAGCTTATAGCTGGCCTATACTGAGTGCTCATTTTGTTCCATGCTCTCTGGTGACAATTTTACATGCATGATCTCATCTAAACTCCACAATAGCACCGTGAGATAAGCATTATCATCATCCCATTTTACAGAGGAACAAGTGAAGCCTAGAAAGGTCACACAACTTTGCCCAGCTTCACCTAGTTACTAATTGTGTTTCAGAACCACAATACTCTGACTCAAAAGTCCACTGAGAAGTTTATCTTTGTAAGTTCTCTTTTTCTCACTGCTTTCTAATGGAACAGTTCCTTCCAATGTAAGATGGTTCACTTGGAATTAACTCTCTGGGTCAGAGTATGTCATTTGAAAGCCGTGAAACAAAGAGACCTACCTGTTTAGGCAGACACATCTACATGCCACGTCTCCTTAAACCAAGATGGTACACTCTCTGTGTCTAGGGATTTGATAGAACTATAATATACTACCTACCTCCCTTAATCAGTGCTAGTAGCAGTATTTGGAATGACAGGATAGAATATTAACCTGAGGTATAACTAGTCTATTTTTTTTTTTTGAGTTGAAGTCTCACTCCGTCGCCCAGGCTGGAGTGTAGTGGCATGCTCACGGCCACCCCAGCGTTGACCTGCTGGGCTCTGGTGATCCTTCCGCCTCAGCTTTCCAAGTGCCAGAACTTCAGGTGCACACTACCACATCTGGCTAATTATCGATTTATTGTAGAGACAAGGTCTTGCCGAGTTGCCCAGGCTGGTGTCGAACCCACGGGCTCAAGGCAATCCACTTACCTCGACCTCCCAAAGTGCTGGGATTATAGACTGAGCCACCGAGTCTGGCCTACTAGTCTATTAATAAAATACTTTAGCAGTTTGGGGAGGTGGTAGGTGAGTTTTATTTCCAAAGCTGATTTGTTGTACTACCATAGTGATTTTTGAAGTACTTTATGAACTAAAAGTTGACAGGTCTCTAAAATGTTTAATTTTCTGGAAATAACTTCTATACATGAAAAGTCTAGCTAGTTAGTGCCTGAGCCCCAGTTACTTCATTCTTTTAGCCCCTACGTTTACACAGCTCATTAGCACCAACTCCATATTGTCTTAAATAGTGGGCCCCCTTTGCTCTTATTGCTACAAACAACCTAAGCATTGAGGTTATACCTGTTAAGGGAATCGAACTCATTCAGTCACTTGAGCCAGATGTGAAGGGACAACAGCTGCCCCGTAGTGATGACCCGTAGTGATGAAGATAATTGAAAGTATGTGATTTTCACAAAACAAGAGGGACTGGTGATCTTCTTCTGAAGTCTGTTCCCTCGTTAGTCTGGTCCACTCCTTGGTTTGTAATTTGTATTTTCAAATCACTTTCAGACTCACTCTCACTGTATTGTGGCCATCACACGCTTAATGCCAATACTCTTAGAAACAGGTACAGAAATAGGATTATAATATATCAGGGGAAATCTCCCAGGTACACAAGTTCCTTTTCAGCGGTGCATACTGTGATTCAAGCAAAATAGATAAACCACATTAACTGACCCCATGCTGGGCAGCAAGCACTCTCTGGATACAGTTTAGTTGTGCAATGGAGGGAGAGGGATGTCTTTAGTGCTGAACTCAGGTGTCAGGGCACCTTGCTCATGGGTCTCTGCACCAGCACCTGTAGCAGGTATGTAGATGCATTCAGATGAGTTGCCAGGTCACAAAACACCTCCCACCTGTGGCCTCCATGAAACGTGTGAAGTAGCAAGACTGAACATACTGCCTGAATCATGGCAGTTCGCGTCTTGTTTTTCTTTTAAAGAGTAGTTCAAAATCACTAATGTAATCATTTCTACTTCTCGGAGAATTAGTTTTTTTTTTTTTTAATGGAACCCTTTTTGAACTATGTAGGGCTACTTTAAATAATAGCTCAAACTGCTTGTTTCTCGAACCTAAAGAAGCAGAGCCTCCCATAAAACAGCACAGCTTGCTGTTGATTCTTCCCTATCAAATTCATCAAAGTATGTTTGTATGAGAGAAGCAGTTTGTGAGGAAAATTAAAACCTCAGATTATTGATCGATGGTAGGAATCATTTTAAGCCGACTTTGCAGCCGAGCACCAAAATAATGTTTTCATAAACTTTCAGGAAGTTGTACCAAACCCAATAAAGGTGCAGTATATAATTAAAGTTTTGATGTATTAATTAGACAATCTGAGAGCTCACTTGAAGATAAAAGGACACCAGATGTGTCAGGGAGAAAAAGTTGATATGCTTTAGATAAAATTTAAAATCAAAAGCTTTCAAATCGTCTTAAGCTCTATTATGCAGAATGATTGCTTAGTTCAAAGTCTTGCTGACAATTTAACACATTCAGTTTGATCATTTGGGCTTAGAATTTTTTTTCTCTTTCATATTTGCCCTTCCCTTGTCTCCAAATAATTTTTCAGATGGTAGAAGAATATACAGTATATCAGATATCCAACAGAGGTTCCCTGTCAGGGTCCCGGCTTTGAGGGTCGCGCCTCCTTTCTATTTAGTTCCCTTGTTTACAAGATGGAAAACGTTCTTTCAGTTTTATCACTGTAGTCCACTTAGGTCAAACTTTTAACATGAGCAAAGGCAACTTATTAATATTTATAAGTTGTAAAATTTATCGACTTTTAAAAAATAAAATCTCGGTAAAATCTTCCATGCCTGGAACTTGATATTTAGTGGTGACATTCTCTCTTCTTTGTATTTATGACGAGTATAGAAGTATTTTTACTTCCTGCTGGGATGTATTGATGGAGAATAATGAAGTTAGCAGTCACAGAGAGCAAGGGTGCAGGGGCACACTCATCCTTGGCTGATATAAGCCCTTTAAATAGACCAGCACCATCTCCTCCTCCTTCCTCCCATCTGTAAAAGCATAAGCGAAATGACAAGCATTGTACCCTCTCAGTGCTGAGCTGAATTAACCTCCCCTTTGAAAGCTGGTAGGAGAGAGAAGTGTCATGTTTTGATTTTTTTTCCTCCCTTCTCTACTTCACATCTCCTCATCCCTAATTCACTTCATTAATGAAAACTCTTTTCTTCTTTTCTTAGCTCTTCCAACTCAGGCTTTGGGATATAATTGCAAGACCTAAATCTTCGAGGGGAAGGAACTTTGGTTTGAAAGGGGGAAGCCATCAAACAAACATCTCAATGTCCTCATGCCTTTGTTTTGTCATGACTGGTCATTGTTGTGTTCAGCATTGTGGGTTTGATTTTCTTTTTTTTTTTATCCAGATCCCCCCACAACTCTCCCTCCTCCCACAACAACCACCACCACCACCACCACCACCACCACCACCATCCTTACCATCATCACAGGTATGGTACTCTCATTACCATTGAAAATGTCCTGAATGTATATTGTCTTTCTGGTATGTATAAAAGGAAGCCTAAAAGTTCCCCTTAAATCCTTGGAATCCAATTGTTCCTTAACTTTGGAACTCCAAAGACATCAGATACTGTGTTCTTAAGTAAATCTTAAGGACCTCAGAAAATCTTTAACATCCAAGCATTCTCCAGTAGATCCGATATTTTGCAGCTTATGCATAAGGGAATTCTTTTTTTAAGCATCACTATTCCAAGCAAAACTCTAGGGAATATGGCAGCCTGGCTACTAGAAAACACGCCGATAGCTTTTGCCTAGCCATGGTTGATGAAATGGTAAGTATTTCGGCTTTGGATCCGGTCCTTTGCCTAATCTCATCTCAGCCCACAGGAAGGAAAATACACACTTCTAACTTTGCTATGCCTGTGTGCTACTATGCTACTAAATGCATAGTCATCTTTCCTGCTCCAGAGAGGGCCCGCTGACAATGTTACTACCTGTTTGTGTTGCCTGGGTAGTCACAAGACATCAGAGGGAGCCACTGACTTTTCCATGCTGAGCACTCGTGTGCCCCTCCCTGCCCTCAGCCACCCGTTGGAGGAGTGGAAGAGACAGTCACCGTGCTTCTAACTCGGCGGCTTTATCTCTTTGGACTGTCTGAAACTCTTATTCAGCATGAGTTTCACTGTCTCTTGTTTCTATCACCGAGGGAGGTGGCATGCCATCCAGCCCTTCCTGGCATCCAGGGGCTCTCTCATACTGCTTGACACTGCTTGTCTGGGAGTTGTGGAATTTATTCTGCCGATAAAAGTAGGGAGGCTGTGACTACTGCATGTCAACTTGGCATGCAGGACTTCCTTAGATAAGGCCTTCCCCGACCACTGTGTCCAGGGATCTACCCCAGAAACACAGAAAAGTAATTATTTTGTGATTTAGAAAGCAAATCTTTTGAAAGAGTAACTTTTCCGCTTCATTCTGTGATCTGGAGAGACTGAAGGTCTCTCTAAACCCTAAGCCCTGATACACAGTCCTGTCCCTGGACTTCTTAATGAACACTGAATATTTTGCTCATCGCTCTTCATGGTCAGTTCCTCTTTAGCACCCTAGATATAGCAGCTATTCCTCACATTGACATTCTAGAGACGTTTTCAATTTTCACAGGAGTTGGCAAGATAGAGATGACAAAGATTCAAAGTGTTCAATGAAAGAGGAGGTCTCATCAGTTTATGGAATATAACAATAGATTGTCTAATCTCAGTTTTCTTCGCCGTTCTACCCATTACAGGGAAACAAAGAGAACCCTTAAATAAGCCACTGTTGAGGATTTTTCTAAACATTGGTTACAAAACCATCAAGACCAGCACTTGATTTAAAATCTTCTGAAAATCCATCAATTGGTTTTTATGTCTCACTCTAAACTCTACTCCCCCAGGCTGCTTCCTAAATTCTTGTCTGTGTGTGTTTCTGTTTTAGCTCTTTGTAACTTCCTCCTGTAAACTTAAGTCAACTCAATGTGTTAGCATGGGGGATCGAGTCCTCTCATTTTCTATCATTCATAAGCATATCAAAGATGCTCCTTCCTAACTGACTTCGAGAGCAACAATGCCACCAGTTTTTCATTCTAAGAACTAGGTTTGTTTTTTGTTTTTTTTTTTTTACCTTTTCTGATTTCTTACCTCTTATCCAGTTTGTAAATTGAATCAGGCTTGCACTGTTGTTATCAGGTTTTCATAAAGTCCCCTGTGAAAGGCCCTTTGGATGTCAGTGTAAATTACATCACCTAATTCTCCATTGCCCTGCATGTGTTAATCCTTTAAGAAAACTCATCAGCAGTCTGTTTTGTCTTTGCATAAGTTGCACTGGTATGAGCCAGCCTTTATTACCTCTCATTTTAGAAGGTTCCACTTTGGTGGCTGTCCAGGTTTACATTTTTAAGGCACTTGAGGCCTTATTCTTTCCGTATATAAACACATTTGTCTTTAATATGGAACAACACTTTTCATTTGTGTCTGGCCTTCCCACTAGCTTAGGCTTTTTTTTTTTTTTAAGACCTTTCTTAACACTCTCGGAACTCCTCCCCCCTCACAATCAATCTCAGCAACTCAGCAGAGTCGCTTCAGTTCACAGCTCTTAATCCTTCACTCCAGACTAAAGCTAATCTTATGTCCTCAAACAGCTACAACTCACTGTTATCACAGTTCCGACTGCAGAGACTCCATTTAGGACGAAATTTTTAAAATAAACAATGCTATATTTCTGTCCACATCAAAAGTACTTTTAACAGGAACTTGTCTTTGCTTGTCTCTGCTGCTGGCCTCTCAGCTCAAGGTAATGTAAGATGATCTCATAGATGCACTTTAGCCTTTTAATGTTAGCAGTTGAAGTCTCTCTACACACAAAATGCATTTGTGGTAATGAATGCCCAGCTTCTCACTGGCACACCCAAGAGTAGTTAAACTAAAATTGCTACTAAAACAACTTTGTAGAATCCGTTGCCTTAATGGATGTGATCGTCCAGGCTTACTATGTCTTAACAAGCAGTCTTATATATATTTATCTTGCCCAGAAAGTACACTTGTAGAATTTAACATTTGCTCTTTTCTCCAAACAGATGAAAGGTTACGGAGCTGAATGATTCTGTGTCCCGTTTTAAAAGTCCAGGCTATCCCCAAGATTTAGGTTGGTTCCTAAAAAATCTTCCATACTGAATCCTGACAAATGGATAGCTAAATTAATTTCCACTCCTTCTCTCTTGCACTGTTTGGTACATTACAGCCACCATTAACCTTAAAAGCTTCAACAGCCAAATCCAGTGACAGTAACATAAAGCCTGAGCTGCAAAGAAAAAAAAAAATCCACAGTCATCTATTTCTTTTCTCCCAGTCAAATACAATATCTGAAACCCATTCTCCAGGTCAGAGTTTCATTACAAGAAAAATGTACACATGCAATAGAAAAATATTTTTAAACTCAGAAAGTCATAGTTGATTTCTGATTTCTCTGAAAGGAAGTATTCCAGTATTATCCTTCATCTTCCATAACCAGGATAATCAAATTGTTCCCCTTGTTAGAGAGGTAGACTGGCATTCTGTTCTGAGTCACCTGACTCCCTCAAAACATGTTAAAGCTTCATCCTGGAGACCCTTGAAAGAGGAATTGTAAGCCCAATCTGATGCTATTTCACCCACCCAGAATCATACCCCTCATTTCCGCCGCTTGCCTGTCCTGTGTGGAGCAGGTCTAGCAAGTCACGTGTAAAGGCACACATCTAAGGGTGGCCTTACATAGGGAGAAATGTTTTCAGTCTCTCAAGTATGGAACGGAGTGTGGGCAGACAATACTCAATTGGCGATGGTTCATCTTACGATTTTTGACTTTGCAATGGTGAGAATGCAGTATGCATTCCGTAGAAACCATACCCATGGAGCCATTCGGTTTTCAGTTCAGTGCCATATTCAGTACATTACATGAGATCTTCAGCACTTATAAAATAAGCTATATATTCAGATGGTTTTGCCCAAATGTAGGCTAATGTAAGTGTTCTGAGCACATTTAAGATAGGCTAGACTAAGCCGTGATGTTTCATATGTTAGGCATATTAAATGCATTTTCTACTTAAAATATTTTCATCTTAGGATGAGTTTGTCAGCACATAACCTCATTGTAAGTTGAGGAACATCTGTATTGATGTCAACTGGCCATCTCAATTTTATTGTGGCTTTATTACCATTACGCCATTATAATATCATTAGAATCTCTTTCCAAATACAGAACAATTTGGAGGATAAAACTGGGTTGGGAGCCTGATTGGGGTTGTTATCTTTCGTGTACGTTGATAGTCTGACCATTTATTTCTGTTTCAACTGTTGCTACTGGCAAGCCCCCATTTCTTTTTTTTTTTTATCATGTCAAGTTGTCTATGTGGTTTCATTCCTGAACATATATGCTGTCATATAGAAGCACAAACTACATAATTTAAATTGCCCCTGGAATCCTTTGTTAAAAGACAGAGGCAGCTAGCCATTACCCTGATAAGAGTCCTCCATGCAGATTCCTCTCAAAAACTAGAATAAAAGGCCATTCTTGGGGCAGGGGGAGGGCAGACGGAGTGTTGTTTGTTTTGTCTTGTTTTTAAATCTCTTTGTAGTTAGTGGACTTTGTGTATTAGTTGTACATAAAATTACCTGTTTCTGTGTTTGGTGGTAGTCTTAACTGGTCTCCTAATTGGTTTAAGCTTTTTCCTATAATTATCTTAGGAAGATGTTTTGTGTTTCCCTCCCTAGTTAATATGGCTGTTGCATTGTTTCTGCCTGGTTGCATTCTGAGTTAGATGCTTGATGAGAAATATTATAGAAAGGACTCAACACTCGGTTTCAAACCCCCTTAGCAGCTTACATAGAAAATTCAGGCTGGGAGGTAGTTCAACCTGTAGGTCACACCATACATGTGACTGTCATAAATTAAAAAATTAAAATCACCTTAGAATAAGAAATGAATAGCTATAGGGCCAAATTCTGAAACACATTTAAAAATGCTTTCATAAAGATGAAGTAGGTCATTTCTAAATGAGTTTTCCTCTCTTTAAAGTACGTACCCAATTAAATATTTTGTGTTCCTTGAAAAATAAAATAGCAAGATTCTTATTGGTATCCAAGCACTCAAAAACCAATATTCTTTGGAGGAAATGAGTCCTACCCCCAAGCCCACATTATTATTTTGACTTTCATAGTCTGAAATCGTAAGCTTTTTTCATGTGTAATGTGAATTAGATCACATAAAGAAGGTGAGTACAGCTCTTATCCTTCAATGATATTTACAGAATAGGCCAAAGTGGAGACACTTGACACCATAGCATATGTTTTTGGTTTTTTAGGTGCAAAGGAAAGACATAAATCTGTGCTTAGGACCAAATCTGTGGCATGACCACCTAAATTACAATAGAGAACTTTCCTCTTTATAGAGCTGTCTGTTCCTCAAGGTCTTAACATAATGACTCCTACTCTGTGCTATTGATATTTGCATGTACAAGGGCTGGTCTGCTTTTAGGTATCCATTCACTAAATACTGAGCACTCATAGTATTACAACAGTATGCTAGTGCTTATGGAGACAAAAGGCTCCTTGAACCCCTTAAAATACGGTTGAGAGAACAGGTTATATACATTGGAATTCAATAGGAGATGCCATGCCCTTGGGGTGATTCGGTGGCACAGGCAGAATGTGTCATGGGAGACAAGGAGAGCATCACAGGGGACTTTGGTCTGTACCATCAAAGAATGGATAGAACATGGATAAGAGAGAATGGTATTTTGAAAATTAAGCATGAAGGTTACTTCAAGCATCTGTCTTCAATGTGTGTATTTTGTGTGCATTTATATTCCAGATGTAGATTAAGCCATCATTGCTAGAAAAATACACATCTTTATCCTAGAATATTTACTAAATTGCCTTTTTTTTCTAGAGTTGGCATCTACTCCATTATGAATGTTTTTCATTCATTTTGTATTGAATCCTTATCAAGTGTTACTGATATGTCAGTATGCCTGGTGAAAGATATTATTGGGACACTAGTAAATATTCATGGGCCACCTTTTATATAAAGAACCACCTTTTCAAAATTGCATGTCCATTTTTTCATACTGTCCTAAATGTCTTCATTTTTATTTTGTCAATGATTGTACACCTGTTACAAATAGCCTCATAGCCAACCAGCTTTGGACCCATATTAATTTAGGAGGCAATGAAAAAAAATTAAAATACTACAGCAATGAAGGTCAACTGATCCCACTTTTTATGTTTTAAATGAATGAGATAGGACATAAGTGAGATTTTTTCTAATGCTTCTATCATCATATCTATAATTTTATGTTCTTTATTTTAAAAAATAATCGTGGAAATAAAGACAGGACATGTTCCATGCTAAAGATCTATCAACAATGCAAATAAATAATATCATGAATATAGGGGTCTCAGGATTTGAGTATGATTCTTAGAGTTATCTCGGTAGTGGGAAATAAGGGACTTGGCAGGAAGGGCCCAGACCTCTCGTATCTAACATGAGATTTACTATGATTTTCCTCTCTCCATCACCATTCTCCTTGCATTCCTCCTTGCACTCTCATGCCTTCCTCCTCTCTGTCCCCGCTTCCATCCAGCTTTCACATACAACATGATATAGAAGCTGTTTTCCTTGCTAAATGAAACTACTACACAGATTCCTACTATTTTGCAGAACATCTGGTTTGCAAATGAAAAGATCTCAGGGGCACTGTAGCACTAGTGAACAATTCTGAAGAAACTTTTAACAAAACTTGAAATTGCTTAACCAAAGGAAAAAAAAAATCAGCTCCCCTTCCTGCTGTTCTGTGGCACACAGTCTCTTCACTCGCAGGGGAAATGACATTAAAAAGGAAGAGAGTTTTATCCTGGCTCTTCTATGTGGGCCTGTTAGCTTTAGTTCTGTTCTTATCCACTTCTCCTATCCCTAAGAAATGGGAGTTTAATTAAAGCATAACATAGGTGGAAAGAAAATTAATGGGGAAACCAATAGAAAATAAATTTCAGAGTTTAATTTTCCAGCACTTGTTTTTATTTTTAACAGATTTCAAATAAGTTGAAAGAAAAAGAAAAAAAAAACCCTATATTTAATATATATTGGCCAGCACAGCACAACTATGAAAATAAAATTGTCAGGGGAATTCCTTGCCAGCCCTAGTGTCTAGATTTAAAGGACCTCCATAACACAAACTGAAGGGGAATTCAATTAAGAAAAGCCATTGGCTTCTTATTGACTTTAGTTAAGAAAATAAACTGGGGGAAAGTGCATGAAAATATATCTGGACTATTTAGTGTGCTTTCATTCAAGCTTATAACAATCAAAATGGGAGAATTTAAATTCTTTACAATTAAATTCTGCTTTCGAGAAGGTGAGGTTCTCTGGGTTATTACACTGTGCATTTTTTAATGTACACCCTACTCACACTCTCCCCAGGATGCAGTCTCTCTGTGAACCTGTGCATCGTAAGGCAGGAGCACCACAGATCAATTGGGGAAGAAAAAGTATTTAAGGTTGTGAATTTAATTTTGTTCTAGGATTTTCATTTTCATTTATGGCACCCGTTGTGTTTGAGACCATGGACCAATTTATGGATTAGTTTTAAACCCCCAGTCTGTCACACTCAATGAACAATTCTAAGTTGGAGAGAATCCATATGAAAGGATTAGAATGTGCCACAGTGGAGCTTACACATGACTGTTTCAACTAAATATTGCCCAGCTGCCTCTTGTGCAGTCATTTTTTTTTTTTTTTTTTGCTACTTAGTTAAATGGCTAGTGTCTCTAATTTCACATATTGTCAGAGCTTTTTCATTTTTTGAATACTGCAACATGAACTGTATGTGATATTTCATTTATTCAAGATAGGGTCCCATAAACCATAGGGTTGAAAGGTTAAGAAGAGAAGTCAGTATGGAGCGAAATGTGTATCTTTCAAATAACAGTGCAGGGCCCTTCCTTGTTTGATTATACTCATAAAACGGCCAGAGAGTGACTATTAAGCCTGTGCATACCTGCTGGGTTTTCAAGAACATGGGGTTGTTTTTTGTTGGCCATATAAAATAAATGTACAATAAATTTTCCCTTGTTGTAATTAAAATTAAGATAGAGACAATAGCTCAGCTAGGCCTTTTAAATTCCATAATCTAGCACCACCGGAAGTCCAGCTCAACTTTTAAAGACCAAGTTTTTCTCATAGGTCTAGCTCAAAAAATAATTTTTTTTAAGGCAGCAATGAGGCTTAAAAGAGCCTTTGTTAGGGCAATTAGATATTCTCATTTTTCAGGCTGATTACAGCTACTATTTGCATGTTGCTTATACACTTAAAATGTTATCAAACAAGATGGTGAACCCACAAATGGGTTCACAGGGTGGGCTTCTGTGTACATTTCTCCTGTTTTCTGATTAAGATGCTCATATAAATCCTACATCACAGAGTTGTGCTCACTTCAGAGCCAGGGTGTCTGTGGTTTCTACATGAAGTCATAATGCAATTATGAAGGAGAATTAGACTCTACCATAGTGTTCTCCTGCAGGGAGCACAAGGTCACTTCTAAGAAATTTTTTTCTCAACTCTTCACTTGAAATAGCCGCTGTCCAAGTAACATACCAGATGCTCTTAGAGAAATGGAGTCAGTGACGCCCCAGCACACCATCCATCTTGTTCTGAACTTTGTAACCAACCTGTGTTTCCGCTGGAGTCTCCTTGCCCCATTGCTGATCATGGTTTTGCCATTGCCAGCTGCAGTAACCATGTTGTTTGACTTGAATATGTGTTTGCTTTTAACTGTTTTAGAATGTGTTTTTTCTTCTCAACATTCCCTTTTCCTCCCCTTGTGGGTGCAATTGATGGATTTCCCATCCCCAGAAAGGGGGGCAAGATGCACTATAGATTTGATTTTCCTTTGTTTATTTTCTACTACTACTAGGAGCTGATGCCTAGCTACACCTGGTTTAATTTCATCCTAAAGCTGACATTATGTTGTGATGTAGGAAGACAGTAAATTGGGGTTCTTGGCTAATGTTCAGTTACTATTTTTGAGGACTACAACCCTTAGATTTTACTCCACCCCTCTCTTTCATTTTATAATAATTATTTACCTGGTGAAAAGAAAGCATATTAGAAATGCTACTGCAAAAATAATGAACCAAAGTGTGCATTGCTTTTTTTGTTTTTGTTTTCGTTTAATTTTGGAAAGGAGCCAATGCCTATCCACAAAATGTATTAACATGCGTATAAGTGTTTCTGCACAAATGTACATTTGATTTTTGCCTCTCAAATTTAAAGTACCTCAAACTAATGCCGGACTTGGATGTTTCAACTAAGGGCATGTGTCATCTGTGTCAGGAGAATCTTAAGTAGAGTGTGTTTCAACTATACAATTTTCTGTATTGTTTTTTACCGCTGTTTTATGCACACAGACTTGACTTATAAGTAAGTATTATGTTCTTATGCAGTGTATTTTATGTTTTTCCTTCCTTCATCTATTCTCGGAAACTAAGCCATCAGTTATATTAAGCTGCATTAGCCTTTCAGACTCCTGGTTAATTCTGGCTCCTTAGAAGGGCTCTAATTCTTGGTGGTATTAGGATCCTAAGGAAAGCATGCAGCTGAAGGGGGATGCCGGTGCGAATTCATGGGTCATGTTTATAAATCAGAAGCACCAGGCTCATTTGACCAAAAATAAAAGTTGTTTTTGAAGTTCTGGTGCATTTAAACATTGCCTGTGTCGAGTCAGAAAGTCTTTTGGAGTCTCCAGAAGTCATGAAAACATTTACCAGCTAAATAGCTGCATTATAAAAAAGGACAGTGAACTACTTCCAGAATCCCACTTCAGCCACCAGCTTTTGACTAGAGCTGACTAGTGCGTGTCTCAGTCTCACCACTCCTTTCTGGCCAGAGGAAACAGGAGAAAGAACATGCTTGAGAGGGCTAGAGCTCAGAATGAAAGCATGGCCAGATGGGTTGACATTGGAACGAAGTTGACTGGGAGAGTGCTGTTAAAATGACTCTGGAAAAAGAATGTCACCAGATGGGTTGACATTGGAACGAAGTTGACTGGGAGAATGGTGTTAAAATGACTCTGGAAAAAGAATGTCGCCCTGCGTTTTGTTAGATATTTATTCCACTTCTCCTCTAGCCAAAAAGAAAATTCCTTGAGCTCCTTGGAGGAATTTCTTGCGAAGAGGAGCCAGTATAGCAGGCCTGGTTTAGAAACCTGGTAGAAGAAGGAGAAAACTTGAACAGCATCAGAAATAGAAGAAGACAGAGGCAAACTACATTTTTTTCCACAGCAAGTTCATCTAGCAATGAAAAAAAATAACTGCACTATCACCTAATCCAGCCACGAAGGCAGGACTCCTGGCAGCTCCCAACGGTGAATGTGGTTCTGAATTGTGAGCAAAGGGATGGCTGGATACTTGAATTTTTGGCATGTCATATGATTAGAAGTGACACTTGGCAAAATGTGTGGACTTGGGTGTTTTCATGAAAGTCTTCTGCTCTTAGATTGTAACATTAAGAGCTACAGAGTGAAGAATGGCTTGGTGTGTGTGTGTGTGTGTGTGTGTGTGTGTGTGTGTGTGTTTAGAAA
>NW_007247293.1:588273-593846 GCF_000164805.1 Carlito syrichta | reverse complement strand
CCAAAAAAAAAAAAAAAAAAAAAAAAAAAGGTATTTTAAACACAACAAAAAGAGAATTAATGGAATCTCAAAGGCCAGTGGGAGAGTCCCAACTACCAGATCTCCCTCTAATGGCTCCCAGTTGCCTCAGATTTCTTTTCTTTGTTTTGAGTAGGAGTCTCACTATGTTGTCCATCCTGGAGTGCAGTGGCACACTCTGGATGACCTACTGGGTTCAGGCGATCCTTCCACCTCAGTCTTCAAAGTAGGCGGAACCACAGGTGTGCATCACCATGTCCAGTTAATTTTTTGATTTATTGTAGAAACGAGGTCTTGCCATGGTGCCCAGCGTGGTCTCGAACTCCTGAGCTCAGGCAATCCTCTTGCATCAGCCTCCCAAAGTGCTGGGATTACAGGCATGAGTCACCACGCCCAGTTTGCCTCAGATTTCTAAATAGGAAATGATACTTTCCGTCTCATAATTAGAACAATTTAAAAGAAGCATAAAATGCAGATTCACCACAGATTTAATAGATTACTGAAAATGGGTTTAAAAGGTCTCAAACAAACTATTTTCCTGCGATCTCACAGGGGGAGAAAGTAGATCCCCAAGGGGCAGAGGGTAAGGTGGAGACAGAGGCGCCCACTGAGAGAAACAGGGAACAGAAAAAACAGTGAAAATAAACCACCAAGGCACAGTGGTAAACAGTCATTAAGCCGTTGCTATTCTTTTTGACTGAGCACCTCTTATGTGTCAGGCACATAATTTGCATAAATTATTTCATTTGACTCTTTCATCAGCCCTGTGAGGTAGATATTATTCTTTGAATGGATGGTTAAAGAAACTACGTTGGGAATATTGTTCTTGTCGTCACTTGTTAGCAAGTGGTAGAACCAGGACTTCAGTGAGGACATTCGCCCCAAAGACATTCACAAAATCACTGACACTGTAGGAAATCACAGAAGCAGAAAACAAACGAGGGACTTCAAGTTTTACTGAGAGTTGGGCATATAGAGTGTCTGCATAAAAGAGTGTTTATAGCTGTGGACCTTCAGGAAAACTATGGCATTAGTGGAAGTGTTGTTTCAAAGTTAGTATTGTTTTCATTTTGCAGAAAAAAGCACACTTCCATTGCTTGGTCTCGAGGGTATCTGTTATATCACTTTTATACTGTTATACAGGTTGTATTTGTGGTATCAAGGAGGTTCTTCAACTG
Source organism: Carlito syrichta (assembly GCF_000164805.1). NCBI lineage: Eukaryota > Metazoa > Chordata > Mammalia > Primates > Tarsiidae > Carlito > Carlito syrichta. The sequence goes on along the minus strand of NW_007247293.1, from coordinate 592,650 downwards.
TGTTTTCATCTTTAATCCTTTTGCTAACTCTTTAAAGTCTGACAGATTTGAAAGATTTTCCATAAGGTCAGATCTTCCATAATTTGTTCCAGGCCCCTGATTGCTGGTGTGTGTGTGTGTGTGTGTGTGTGTGTGTGTGTGTGTGTGTGTGTGTGTGTTTAGAAACCAATCTATGAAAACCTTGAACGTGTTCATTGCCATGGCCTCCCAGTTAATTGAACTTTCCAGCTAAACTCTGCTGAAATAATACACTGGATGGAAAACTTGAACCTGTCTGTTCACTTAAAGGCGTCTGCCCATAAGCAGTTAGAGGATCCTAAAAGTGCAATTGATTCAGCGATGCCTAATTGGCAGTCAAGAAACCCGGGTGGGTTGGGTAAAAACAAAGGCAATGTTTGAATGTATGAATCCATTGTTTAACCAGCCTTCCGACTGAGCTTTTCTGTGGCAGTCCTGAGCCTTGATGCGTTAAGAGCCATCAACCAGCCACTGAGTTTGCACTGGTGTTTCTCATCACTTTGCATGTTCCCCTGACTATTGACTAGCAAATATATGTGTCCTGGCAAGACCCCCAGAACCAAAGAATTTACTGTTTTCCTCACTGGCTCGCAGCTTTGAGCTCAAGGCATGTCTTAAAACAGTGCAACTCACTTCAAATGCTTTTTGCTTTTCATTTATTATTGCTTGTCACGCGATGTTCTTTGAAAGCTTGCTCATATATTATCTGTTCCATTTTTTTCCATTTTCCCTTTTTTTGCATGCCGTTCCTCCTGTTTCTTCCCTTCCTCCAATCCTCTGTTCCCGTCTGTAGACACAACGGCGACGACAGAACCAGCAGTTCACGGTTGGTATCACATTACTGTTTATCTACTTTCTCAGCGCTGCTGAGAGGCAAGGCAAGCCTGGGAAAAAGAGAAATGTAGTCTTCAAGGGAAATCATGTTTCAAGTAGACTGATCTCATAAATATACCATAATTTTTTAAGGCTTGAAAGGATGTCGAGTCTTGTCATTTCTGTTGTGGGTTTGGTAGCCAATGGTTGCAGTCTGAGACGAGGCCTCTTCCCCACTGGCTGGCCAGTCTTGCAGGAGTTTCAGTTGCCCACGGTCCTCCTTACTTATAAAACTCCACCAAATCTTAAAACACATGGACCTTCATTTAAAAAAAAAAAAGAAACTAATATTTACCCAAAAACTGTAGCATCTGAATGAAAGGCCCACTAAACTTTCTTCATTTCTAGCTGTAGTCCCAGACAAATTTTGAAGAAGAGTTCTTTATGTCACCTAGTAAAGTTGAAATGGAAGAGTAAGTGAGGGAGGACAATTCCTGTTTAAATTCCAGGGGGGGGGGAGTTGATGACGAAGGTCATTGCTCTTCTTTAGAAAGGTCATGACTTTTAATTATGTTCCTAGTCGTATTTACCTCACCACCCCTTGCTTGTTCCCTCTTAATCTCATGTGTTCAATTAAGTTCATGCTTACTTTTGGCAGGAAACTTCTCTAAACCAAGAATGATACCATATGTCAATTTTAACAGCATTAGCTGGGACTTAAAAAAAAATCATTGGTGTGGGGATGTCTTGTAGGTAAAATAGTAAAAAGTTTGTAACCAGAAAGTGATAAAAACTGAATGAGTAAAGCTCAGGAAAGTGTGTCAGGAAATATGACCTCTTTTTCCCCATCTCACCAATAACTTACTGGCTTGGAATAAGTCTATTAACTTTTCTATGTCTCTCCAATCAGAAAATGAGAATCATGTTTCATCGGTATATTACTTTATTACTTAGCTCAGATCTAACCCTGACAAGATTGTGCTTAGAGACAGACATGTTAGTTTAAAAATGGGCTGAATTTTAATAATTGAATCCAAAGGAATTATTTGGTCAAGGGCCTACTTTAATCACTTTGCATGTTGTTGTACAGGGTGGAAATCTGTCATTTAAATGACAAGAAGTGATCAGCCAACCCTGTGGTGTTAGTTCAGCTTTTAGAGAAAAGTCTCCCAGCACGGACTGACTTACCTTAAAGAGATCTACAATTGAATCTTATCAATTGGAAATCTCTAAGTAAAAAAAAAAAAAAAGTGCCCTGTGGGAGCTGTCCTTGAAGGTCAGGTCCATTTTGTGGCAGGTCAGCCCATTTTTGTACTGTCCTATGAGGAACTCTGAGAAAACAAAACTAATGTAAATACCGAATAATGTCTCTCTCCCACCCCACTTGCAAAGTTCATAAAACCAGTTAAAGGGGCCAGGTACACCGACAATCATGAAAAATCAACTAGGCATAAAACTTCCCCTTTCTAAGGTAATGCCCCTTGGTGCTTGCCACATCTCAGGCATTGCACTGCATTAAGCTTTGCTATTTGTAGGTTTCATCATTAATTGAGCACCTCCTGACTTCTATCGATTATTCTCAGAGGGTTATTTTAATGTAGTTCGAGAGCTTTTGTTCTATGATTTTTAAGATACTTTAAGTTCTGAGCTTCCTATAATTAACCACAGGGTCAAATATAAATGTAAGATTCCTGAATTCTCTAAAGATCTTTGAAGAAATATTGATCTTTTATCTCCTAAGGCACCAGAGTTCTATTTTCTAGGTCCCTTCGATAATGTTCATAGACATCTATGACTCTAGTGGGTGTAGGTCTTAGAGCTGGATAGGGTATTCAAAGAAGGAAATTTGTCCCCTGATCTAAAATGAGAAGTTAACTTAGGGGCCAATCCTGGCATTAGGGTACCAGTCTTAATCAGGTCTTTTCTCTGGAGAGAAAGTGAAGGTGATCTGTTTTTGTGGTATAAGAAAGAGACACTTGAAATAGAACTTTATAGCATTCTTATATCAGGAAATAGAGGTGTGTGTGTACTGTGAGAAGCAGCTGCCGCCTTAGTTTGGGGACAATGTTCAAGTTAGTGATACCGCAATAGGATGTTATTGACTAGCAGTACATGAGAAATACAGCTAAAGCCAAGAAATTTAGGAGTGGGTGGGTAGAGATTTGAGTAGAAAGTAAGAATAGCCTCATTGTATTATATATATATACACACATACACGTATAAAATATAAACAGCAGAGGAATAATGATAAGTAATGTAGGCTAATCCCTGTATAATGCATTTATAAATACATTCTTCAACTTGTCCAAAATTCTCATAGCATCTTCACAAAGCAATCCAGCCACTATTTTGAACAGCACACTCTTTAGCCCACAGCAAAACACTTTCATAAAAGCCAAAGTATCTAAAATTTCTCTTGATGGAGGATTAAACTTCTGGGTCCATTGTCAGGATAGAAAAGGTAATAGAATATGTTGGAAATTACAAAGCAGGGTTCCAGATTTTCAAAGAGATGAAGTTATAGAACTGATTTTATTGTAGTGAATTGTAGCTAAAAACCCAACTTCTTCAATACAGCAACCATTTGACTTAGGTTCATTTGAGAACAATCTTGAGATGTTTGTTATGGGGATCTGGGCCTAGAAATGTGAAGTGGTTTTATAACTTAGCAACTTAAATGACAAGACGTATTAGGTCAATCAGCTGTGACCATCTTCCTGGTTTGAAAATTTTTATACTAGATTTCCTTCCATATTTCTCTTTTTTTCATGAAAAAGAAAATAATGTGTTTTTAAAACGCTTTCCCTTTGAAGACTCATTAAAATATTTTATTCAAGCTTGTGTTGCTAGAGTATGTATGAAGTTTATGCCAGTTGTTTATGTATGTTGACCATTTGTTCTTACCAATACCTGATTGGAATAAGCATGTATTGGAAGGTTAGAAGTGCATGGGCATGATTCAAAATCAAATGGATTTTCTCCAAAAAGAAAGCCAAACAACAATTAGCCACCATGTGTTTTTAAGGATCTAATTGATAGTAAAGATAAATGTGAGTGTAAGAATGGGATTTGTAGACTAGGCTGACACAAGGGATCTTTTTTGAATAAGGATCTTGAGCGTTTGTGTTTTTGGAGCTCATCCTTAAGGCCTGGACAGGAAGAATCCTGTGTCATGTGTGCATGTTGAGCAATGCAAAAAACACTCTGCCAAATCCTGATACCACATGGTCTGAAATTGATGGCAGAACTGCATGAGTGATTTAACGCACGGATGGTGTAGTTGTTATGTTATTGATGTGTGGGTACGTATGATGGTTTTTGTTTGTTTGTTTTGATGTGGGCGCTTCTCTTTAAGTGTCTCGTGTCTTGTTTCTCTTCTGCCCTATGTGTCCCCTCTCCCTTTTCCCACCCTTTTCCCCCATGTGAGGGGTTGGGTGACAGCATGCCCATGGTCTGGAATAGTGATTGTGCTTTTGCTGCACTGCAGTCAGCTGGCTTCCTCTGGGTTTGAGGTCTCTCTCTCTCTCTCTCTCTCTCTCTCTCTCT
>NW_007247293.1:582484-588253 GCF_000164805.1 Carlito syrichta | reverse complement strand
CTCTCCCCCTCCCTCCCTCTCCTCCACCTGTATCCCATCCCCCTCTCCCTTCCCCCACCCCCATTTTATTTTCAAGTCTACCTGCCCTCTTGCTTTTTCTACCTCCAAATACAGTAGAGACTGATGATCTCATGAATTTTCATGTCCCAAATGAGTTTTTAAATAGTTCTTAATTCAGTATGTAATTGTGGTAAGACTCAAACTGGGAGCCCCTCTGAAGACTCATTTTTCCTTTTCAGTTTTGGTTTCCAAATGTCTGGCCTGTGCTAAATACATGCTCATGCCCTGAGACCGCTGACCTTAGGGACCTGCCCCCATGGATTTCCCTTTTCATTGATAAGTAGTGCAAGCCATGATCAAATTTTAAGAGCACAGGAGATTTTCTCATCTTCCTTTATCTTCAGTTGTGGGGAAACTCCTAAGCCCATTTTAAAGAACAATAGCCAGCAGTGCGCATTACTACAACCGCTATGTCCACCATCTGTGTATGTACCTCTATGTACATCTCTCTGTATGAGCACATAACAATGGCATTCAAGGGCTGTCATTCAGTCACGGGACTCTGCAGACATTGTATGTTCCACACAAGAGCAAAGCTAAAGAGGTTTGCGAATGGCTGCAGGACCTGAAGATTGTGTTTCAGCCTTGATATGCAGTTTGGAAACAATGTGCTACTATCTCACGGCGTGAACCAAATTTCTGCTCATGGGAAGAAGGGAAAAACTCTCCACAAAAGCTGACAAAGCAGGAAGAACAGGATGACTGAGTTTTTAGATTAAAACTACCTGGGGCGTCTGAACTCTTAAGGCTGGTGGTGGAAGTAACAGTTTCCATAACATGGCCAAGTGATCAGATGTATGCTGCTTAGGTAAGAGAGAGACCATCGCCTACTTTGTTTTTCATAACGGGAATGGTGCTAGGGCCAGTGGGCTAAGTTTTTGTTTTCTAGAGGTTTTATTTGATCATTATGTTTTCAAATTTTCTGAAAAAAAAAATGATACCCTGATGAACTGAACCCATAAGTGTTTAAATTGTACTTTATATTTGTTTGCCTATCTCTAGAATTTCTTATTATTTCTAATTTTTTTGAGGTTTTTCTTACCCTGTTTTAAAATCGCCACATCATACCACTTTTAGAAGCCAGCAATTTCTGTGGAAGAGGACTCACAACTGCAAAAACACCGTCTGGGAAGTTGTAGGGTGTGTTAACAGCACATCACAGCACCACAAAGAAGCAAAATACACGTCTCTGCAGAAGTGATGACTATCGTGTCTATATTAAATTATCATGTTTGCACCTTAGGACTTTATTAATTGCTCAAAAAAATCCCATATGGACAAAAAGTCAACTTCCTTTGTTTAACAAAGTTTAAAGAAACTTGTTGGATACATTTTAGTTAGAAGTGACTAGAAAGGGCTTTAATGGTTGATATGAAAATTTAAAGAGAAGACCCAAGAAGTAATTTCCCACTTATTGTCAAATTGTGAAGTTTCCTTTTGAAGAATGTTCTCTGCTTCATAAAACTTCATCTTTGTCTTTTTCTTGGAACAAATGAAAAGTGTATAATTTTAAATGAAAAAGAAAATACCTAAGCCAAATTTAGGAGGTAAATTTTGCTTGCCCTCACTTGTGTACCCAGTGCTTCAGTAAACTCTTCCTAATTATATTTATTCAGAAATTATCCAACTATAACAGAGCACCATAGATTCATACAATACAATAGTACTACAAAAACAAATTTAATGCCGCTAGCCTAAATGGCTTCCTGCCTTAGAACGTAATCTGAGCAGCAGATTCCAGATGATTTTGTATATTTTAAAGTTTATGCCATTAAAAATGACAGTTTCAGCTTTAATGAGGTATATATCAACTGTCTGTTGCTTTTTAATGGAAAACTTTGCATATCAATGATATTTCGTAAACATATTTGTCTTTATTTTTAAAAATTAGCTTTCTAATGCCCTCCCCAAGGAAATAAGCCTTCAGCAGTAAAGCTGCCTGCTTGAAACATCCTTGTTTAATATGGTTCAGTGGGCACCAAGCACGTATGTAGGATGCTTTGATATTCATTGGGCCACGTAGAAGTGAGGGATTAGTCTTCTGAGAACTGCAAATTCATAATTAACTACAGAGAAGTGCTTTATGTTGCCAATTTATAACAGTTATTCAAATAATTGTATTCATCAGTCTTTATACAATGGATGAAGCCAATTAGAAATAGGAACACTGTCAGCCAATCAGATTTCAGAACAAATGGATAGCATCCCTACTCGGTTGCTTCTGTACTTTACTGCATTACTAACTGCTTTCCCTTCAGTTGCCTGCATCCATCGTTTGGGAACACCTGTGGAGTCGAAATATTCCCTTTGTGATGGGCACCTGCCCTTGAGTATTGGTCATAATGGAAACTCTTCTTTCTCAAGGGCTGATGATGTGATAGCCTCCTTTCATAGAATCACCCAGTCAGTATTCATTCGGCTTCTTTATAGAGCAACTTATAAAATACAAGCTTCAGTGATCATTTACACATGATTGTCTTGGTTCATCTGGGTTTTTAAAAATAGTGCGATCAGTTTGACATTACTTGTTTCCAGAGCATTCGGTTTGGCTACTTTTATGCTCTGGTTCAGCCTTACTCCCAAATCATTAATTCAGCAAATGCTTACTGAGGATATACTTTGTGCTTGATATAGGAGAAGGGAAAGACATAAAAATAAACAAGTCTTGCCTCTCCCTCCAGAAACCTTGAAATTTAATAAGTCCACAGACATCTTCAAAAGTGACACATTTCATTAGAGAAGTATAAGCAAACGGTTGTGCGAATCAGAGAACCTGGGCAGTCACCCTGGACTTTGAGCAGGACAGCAAAAACAAGTCAAGGCCTCCTTGACTGTCCAGCATTGCATGTTGTTGGATAAACTTCAAGGATCAGCCCACAACTAAAAGCACGAGGAAATGGAAACCGTCTCCTACCCGAACCTCCCAGATTGTTGTTTAACTTCATCTTCACCCCTTTTAATTCAGATCAGAGTTAGCTGAGAACCAACGCAACTGGCCAACATCAGGTTGACTTGGACGTAAGCACATCAGGTCCCCACTTGATTGCCTCCTGACCTAACTGCTTTTTCAGCTTTGAGGGTTTTATTTTTCAGGAATGTTATTGATTTATAAAATTTCCTTTTAAAAAAAATCTCATTTTGCGAATCAGATTTTCCGAAGAAGGCATAACCTGCAATCTGCAGTTAGCAGATGCTGTACCATTTTGAAATATGTGATCCAAGAGCGTCATAAATTGATAATGAACTGTGTTTGCCAGTATTGGCAACGGATTTCAATTTACAGTAAAATGTGAAATAAAACGTACATACATCAGTATGTAACATCTAAATACATTTGTATTTGAGAGATATATCAGAGCATCGACAACTAACAATCAGGCTTTATTGATTTTTTTTTTTCCTTTTGCATGCTGGTATGAATGAGTGATTTTAAGCATTCATCTTCATGTTTCATGTGCTTTGAACAGTGGAGACTGAGGAATCTTTCTGCCTCGATTGTGTATTAATGACAAAATTACATAATTGAAGAAACATACTTATGGATTAATACATTCAAGCTATCCGAAAAAAGAGAGAGATAGCAAGAGATTTGGCTCATGTTTTTTAAGAAATTCATCCTCAGTTCTTAAGTGTTTTGTTTATGTCCCTCGAGGAATGAAAAGAAAAACGATTTGTTTTTACTTGTAAGGCCTTACTCAGTTGCCCAATTCCGCAGAAGAACTGGACAGTGAGGACCTCTCAGGTAAGGGCTAGTCATTAGGTAAGGCACTGCAGTGTCCAACCTGTGGGTTCTCTGTCCACTTCTACAAAGTGGCCATTTGGTGTGCTGAGCAATCAGTTAGCAAGTGTGGATTTTGTGACTAACAAAAAACAAATTTTTATCAATAATTTCTTCCTCCCCACTCACCCACCCACCTCTCTTCCCCGTGGTAGTGATAGTTATATTTCAGACTGGGGCCAATGCTATTAAAGTAGTAGAGGTCAAGATACCTTTGGGATTGTACTTAAAGTCACTCTGTGCTCAGTGGTTTAAAATAATGTTTAAGTTCTAGACATATAAAGTGTCAGGAGAAATTTTGTTACATTACAAAGCAGTTTAAGGATGTTGGATTATGTGACAAGATCTTTAAAAACAAACAAACAAACAAACAAACAAACAAACAACTCCTACTGACTGCCTACATCTGTGGAATAGATTAGAAAAGCCATGCTAGAGTAATCTTAGAAGGGGGGGCAGGGCAAGGGGGGAGCAATTGTTTTGTCACACACCATGATGTAAACTAATTATCCACCTCAGACCTTTTTCACAGCACACCGAGCTCTTGCAAAAGTAGGTTTCATGCTTGATTCCAGGATTTAGGTGTTACTAATCCAGAATAAGAAGCATATCCTAAAAGCGGGGGAGGGAGGAGATTTAAAGTGGTCAAAGCTAAACAATTATATGAGCTCCCATGATGTCGTGGGGCTTCACTGCTAACCAATCACAGCTCCGTAAACATTTCCATCAGTCAATAAATCAGTAAGCAAGGCCCCTTTCTTGTCATTGCAAAGGAGAAACTAAGACCTTTTGGATAAGAAGTTTCCATATTGGCTCTGACTGAAGAGTTTCCACTGAAGCTTCCTTGAATAGTTGGTTGTTAAGGTACAGTCCTTAACTTCAAGTCTTACCCAGTGAGAAAATAAGATAGTACTGCCCAATCGGGCTGGGCACAGTGGCTCGTGCCTGTAATCCCAGCACTTTGTGGGAGGCCAAGTGGGAGGATTGTTTGAGTTGAGGAGTTCGAGACTATCCCAGGCAACATAGCAAAACCTCGTCCCTGCAAAAAAATTAAAAATAATAATAAGCCGGGTGTGACGGTACACGCCTATAGTCCCAACTACTCAGGAGGCTGAGACAGGAGGATTGCCTGAGACCAGGAGGCTGGATGGCTGTGACTGTGATTGCACCACTACACCCCAGCCTGGGCAACAGAATGAGATTCTGATTCCAAAAAAAAAAAAAAAAGATAGAACCACCACGTTTTCCAATGCAATAGATTTATTGCATTGCAATATGTGCTTCTGTCAAACCTCAAGGATACCTTCACCTTTCTGCTATGTAGCATCCCAGTTTAAGTTTCACTTAAAGGATTCTTCTACAGAGTGGACACTCCAGGAGGCCATGTTGGTTTTGTTCCCTGCTGTACACCTGTAAGCGCCCAATTGATACTTGCTAGATGAATGAATTAATCCCCAAATCCCAATGAATTTAGATAAATAAATAGAAAATTCAGAAGATAGCCCTCCCATCAAGAGAGTGTCTTATTTTTGCCTCTCACGAGTGGTGTATTTAGAGAAGTTGCAAGAACATTAGCCAGATTTTCTTTTAAAACAAGAGTGGCTAAGTCCTTCTCCCTCCTTTAAAATGTGATGCTGGAAAGTGAGCAGTTTCTGCTTGCATTTCTGATGGAGGTTCTGAGACAGACCCTAAATAAAACAACTCTCTGAAATGGTGGTCCCAGCAATTGAATCTTCTCAAGGATCCTAAGAAAACTCATGGGTCATGTTGGCCCTGCTCCCTCTTGGTATACTAACCAGACAGAGATCACTCAGATATGCAAAAGTAACTTTTCTCAGCCGGGCTCGGTGGCTCAGCCTGTAATCCCGCGCCTTTGGGAGGCTGAGGTAAGTGGATTGCCTGAGCCCGCGGGTTCGAGACCCGCCTGGGCA
>NW_007247293.1:559167-582373 GCF_000164805.1 Carlito syrichta | reverse complement strand
AAAAAAAAAAAAAAAAAGTAACTTTTCTACCCTTTAGGAAAAGGTGACTAAATCGGCCATCCACCCCCTCTGCCAACATCATCAGTTAGGAATACTCTGGGTCTCAGCACTGCACCATGTCAGATGGGTCCCCGCTGCAGTTCTATCAATCACCCAAGTCAAGAGCAATAAACCAACAAATGTTTGTGTTCATAATAATTCAGTTAAATTAATAATTATGTTGTCCCCTCCCCCACTCCCTCCAGGAACACTGCAGTCATACACTTCTCAAGAGCCGTAAGTCATGTAGAACACTGATGAACTATGTGGCTGGGGCCAGGCTGCCTTTGCTTCTGGTTTGATGAACTAATCAAAAACTGATTAGCACCTTTGTTCAAAGGGGATGCTGATTAATCAATTACTATTGATTGTGAGCTTGGCTTCCCTCGGCAGCAAAGAGACATCTGAAGGGAAAAAAAAAAACAACCAATAAAAATTGAGCAGCTGTCATAGTGTTTAAATTTATTAAAACAAAATACATTATTTTTTATGAAGCTGTCTTGAAATGGGTCACTGAAGGGGAGCATATTGATTGAGAAAGAATGAACTTCTCAAATTTCTGTAGCCTAGAGACTGAATTCAATTATAATACAAGACAAACAGGTTAACACCTGTCTTAAACAGTCCATCAATAAATTAGAGTAGGTGTTGCACATTTAATGCTAAACTGTGGTAATGAATAATATTATCATCCATCCCCGCTGCACCGGGGTAGAAATTTAATCCCTTCCCTATTATGGATAAATGGAATATCCTGAATATCCTTCCAAATAACGATGGTCTGTCTTCTACTTGCCTCCTTTGGCCCCCTCCCTTGCCTTCACCAGGGCTATCTCAGTTCATGACAGTTTCATAGGCAACATATGGTGCTCCGTCCTTACCCAGCAAAGCAGGTCGCCCAGCTGATCTTCCTCTTTAATCTGCATAAAAAAATTATGCTTGTGTGTAGTTCAGTGATTTAATTATTGGCAGGCCTAGGGAGCTTATCCAGTTCTACTTTGAACCTTTTCATTTACTTTTTGGGTGTTAACTTTATTGATGATGGACTCACCAGAGTTATGAATTGTTTTATCAATTACATCTGCTATTTCCTGGTGACAGCTGGTGGTTATTGCCACCCGTGTGGAATAGAAGGGTCTTAAGCATATTTATCCTTCTATTTTATTTTAAAACTTTTTAACAGTGTTTCCAACTGCCTCCCCCTCTTCAGCAGTGGAGGGACCTTGGGGAGCTGTATAATAGAGTGAGGTGGTAGACACATAGAGTGCCAGGAAGTGGCCCTCCAGCACAATCGAAGCAATCCATCAGTCTCCTGTTTTTGAAGCAAAGACATTGACAAGAAATTCCACTGCTGTCATGATTCCCCAAAATGTGTTTTCAAGTTGCCCTACAAATGAGGAAGTGATCTGGAAAAATCCTACATCTCCCTTACAATCCATGAAAAAGTATAGGTGGAACATAAATTCTACACGGCGATGCTAACCCTTGCCCAGGTGTTAGAGAGGAACCCAAGTGAGCCAGCTATAGTCCCCTAAATGGGTTACACAAGAAACATGGGTTCAAGATGTATCTAAATTTAGATAGTAGAAGCACTTAAAGACCTTTTGATCCAGATTATCAGTCCTGGGGTGGAATATATGGCCGTGTAGCTACTGGGAGTATCTTAAGTCCTGCTGAACTTGCTTGAAATATGTGTGAGTAACATAAGCATAACATGTTGGGGCAGGGGATTCTTTCCTTATTACTACCCCCCCTACCTCCCCCGTAAATATGATCCAGACGTGGCAAACAGCCTATCTCATTCTTTTGATAGACTAGTAACAATAATGATAATAAATAAAATATTCAAAAACAGAAGGGCTGAGTAGATGCTTTTAAGGTATGGCCCTTAAATCTAAAGTGTGGTATGTTTTAGCCTGTATCTCTATCACACTTTATAACTTTCACACATACTATCTCATCTGATCTTTATTCATTCAACAAAATTGAGATCCTTGTGCTGGGCTCTGAGCTAAGCACCAGGGACACAGAAGTGAACAAGACCAAACAGGAACTGGTGCTGCCGTGAACTTCACATACCAGGCCCCCACTCTTATAAGATGACACGCTTGTGGGGGAGACAGACTCAAAACACAAGTTAGTTCCAGACAGTAACACATGCTGTGAAGAGATTAAACTGGATAAAGTGAACACTGGAAGTAGGTGGAGGCTGGATTAGAAAAGCTCACCAGTGAGGTCCACTGGGACAAGAAGACCTGATGGATGAAAGTGGGCCAGCCACGGGAAGATGTTCACAACAATCCTGTGAGATTGTTAAGAAACGATTGTTTGTCTCTGTTTATAAAATGAGAAAGCTAGGGCCCAAGGGGTTAAGTGATCTGCTTAAGAGACAGCCAGCATTAGAACATGGATCTTCCTGCCTCCAGAGGAAACAGAAGACTTTGGTTTGGCGTGGCCATCCTTCCCCCTGTGAAATCCACAGCTTCCTTTGCTCTGGGGTCTTGGTAACCCTCTTGACCCTTTTCAATTCGGTGTGTGCATCCAGAGAATGAAGAGGGAAAAGTCAGGTTCTCCGAAGCCCCTCAGGCATAGAACAATGTGCTGACTAACCTGGAAAGAGTTTTCTGTCAATAAGATCAAGCTCTTTTTCCTTCAAAGAAGGACCTAAACTCTGTTCTGGTACTTCAGTGCTGTTGTCCCATTGATTCCCCTGAATTTTGGGATCAGTTTCCCCCAAGATGGTTCATCCCGAGATGCCATGGGAAAGTGATGGGTTGGGAAAGGTTAAACCATGCGAATTCCATGCTTTTCAGATTTCGTTTGGTACAAGGCAGTAGAGTGAAAAAATCGTATTGGGTCCATCTCGTTTGTCTATGACTCTCCTGCAATGCAAGTTTAAGCTTCATCACATTGCTGATCTTTCTCATAATCCAACATGCTCCTGCTTCCACCATGGGGAGGAAGGAGATCATCCCATAGGAACTTTTCTTCCAAACTAAAAAAGTTGGCAGGCCACAATGCAAAGTGTGAATTCCAGTTCTACAGGTTGGACACTGCTTTGGGGTGACTTCACCATATTCATTAATCCATCCTCCTCACACCCCCAAATGCCTGAGGTCCACTGAAGCATCTTTCTCCAGAGAGATATTCTAGTGGGAAATGTATGTTTAGAAATACTTGACAACTCTGTCCTCTCTATTAGGTGTATACTCCTTTAAGGAAAACTCTGGTGTCATCCCCGGTGCCTTCCATTTGCCTAAAACGAAAAAGGCAATCACATTTCTAAATCCATACTATTATGAGATTAAAAGGGTGGACTCAGAAGCATGGCTGTTGGTCTCTCTGGTGATGCTAAGTGCTTTGGGAGGATTCACATCCTGTCCGTGCAAGTTATTGCCGCTGTTACTTAACCCAATTAAGTAACTTGAGAAGGGAGAAAAATTCACACTAAAAAAAAACTTGTTCTCATTTTTATCTGACAATAGGATTTAATATCTTGATATACAAATGGCACAACTGAGTCATAATTTGAATTAGATAGCCTTCAGATGCCAGGCCCACAGTCTTGACCTCCATAGGAGACACTAGGCCGTGAGTGACACTGTTTGTCAATGAAAGGAAAGAACTTGGTGCCTTGCACTCAACAAGTCTTTATTGGGCTTCTTACCATGTGTGGACACTGCACAACGGTTTCCCCTAAGGAACTGATCATTATTGCCTTGGGTTGGCGATAAGAACTGGAATAAAGCCCTCCTTAGGCTTTAATAGAGCAGATTTAAATTTGGTAAATGCTTATTGAGTCCCTATGACATGCCAAGCCCTGAGCCAGATCGGCACTTTCATTGTCAGCAACACATTGGCCTCTCAAAAGCAACCCTGTAAAGTATATGTGTGCAGCATGGCTCAGGGTGCCTGATTGGCCTGCCTGAAGTCATTGAGAAAGGTCACGAAACTCAACTTCTATCCCAGATGGGAAGTCCAGGGCCCTTCCCAGTGGGCCAAGCGGGAGGTAAGCTCCTAACTCATCCCCTGTCCGTGTTTTCTGGATGGGGACACAGCCAGGAACAGTCTAAGACAACCCTGAGTCCTGATCTCTGAGTAGTGACGATAGATGGCCAAAATCTGGATATGCGCTACTTCTAATTTAAATGAACACATACTGAGCTCCAGGCAGCCGATGAGGATGATCACTGCAGTTTTCCTTTAAGTAGCTTAACCTAGTTCCTTTGAAATGTAGGCGTAGCTGCGTTTGATTACATTGCTAGAATTCAATGCAGCTGGTGTGTAGCGCTAGATGCCTGGGACGTTATGTGGGAGTCTTCATGATTTTCTTACTCTACATTTATTCCTTCTCTTCCACTGCCTAAGAAGACAGAAAAGGAAGGTTATGCTGCACAGAGGCTAGTGCGCTACAATATATATTAACATCTTAATGGGAAAGCTGTGCATGTACTGTATACATTTACTACTCTCTGACAAGAGGGAATTAAATGTCAGAAGGATTTGTAGCATCTATAATTGAATTGGTGCTGAGAAAAGCAAATCTTAAAGAAGAATAACATATTAGGATTAGCAAATAATGTGGCATTTTGTCAGCGCATGCCATTCCGTTTGTTCCTCTTCAGTAATAAAGTTGTGCTTTTTAAAATGCACACTTATTTTTGTTGCCACAGACGGGAGCTACAATAGGTGATGAGAATGAGTAGCTATATTTTTCAGATGGTGCCAGGTTTCCTTGTATTGTATGTTTTGGTTTGGGGTGCTTCCCCTCCTCCAACTGGGGTCAGATTGTGGTTTTGCTTCAGATTTGGAAAATCAGCTAGCTGTCTTTTTCTTTCTTCCTAGCAAGGAATAACAAATGACATCACAGTCACTAAGCTTTCTCTGAGATAGCCTAATCCCTACAACCCTAGGAAGCTGGAGGCAGCATTTCCACTATAAACACCACTTCCGAGAGTTTTTAATTAAACTGACTTGCTGGGCGCAGTGGCTCATGCCTGTAATCTCAGTACTTTGGGAGACCGAGGCAAGAGTGTTGACTGAGCAGCCCACAGGTTCGAGACCATCCTGGGCAATATGGCAAGACCTCGTCTCTAAAATAAATTAAAAAAAAAAAATTAGCTGGGCGTGGTGGCATGCGCCTGTAGTTCCAGCTACTTGGAAGGCTGAGGCAGAAGGATAGCCTGAGTCCAGCAGGTCGAGGCTGCAGTGGCCGTGAGCATGCCACTGCATTCCAGTCTGGGTGACAGAGTAAGAATCTGACTCAAAAAAAAAAAAAAAAAATTAAACTGACTTGTCCTGCAAGATCTGACTCCAGGAAGCAGAAAGGAAACTAAAACAGAACCAAGTGACAAAACTGCTGCAAAAAGTCAACCCACAATTCAAACTCTTTCTCCAATCATTCCCCCAACGGGGGAAGTGCAGAAAGTTGAGCATCCAAATTGACCAACCAATAGAATTAGGAGGACCTGGCCAGGCACGGTGGCTCAAGCCTGTAGTCCCAGCACTTTGGGAGGCCGAACTGAGAGGACTGCCTGAGTCCACGGGTTTGAGACTAGCCTGGGCAACTTGGCAAGACCTCATCTCTACAATAAATCAAAAAATGAGCCAAGCATGGTGGCGCGTGCCTGTAGTTCCAGCTAGTTGGAAGGCTGAGGCGAAAGGATAGCCTGAGCCCAGAGGGTCAGGCCTGGATGACAGAGTGAGACTCCAACTCAAAAAAAACCAAAAAAACAAAAAGAAGTAGGAGGGCCCATGTCTAGAAAGACTCGTGTCATTAGAACCTCCCCATGTTTTTAAGATGAGGCCTAAACCGGGCTCTGTGGCTCAGCCTGTCATCCGGCGCCTTTGGGAGGCTGAGATGAGTGGATTGCCTGAGCCCGCGGGTTCGAGATCCGCCTGGGCAGCGAGAACTCATCTCTACAATAAATCAAAAAATCAGCCGGGCGTGGTAGCGCATGCCTGTAATTCCAGCTACTCGGAAGGCTGAGGTGGAAGGATTGCCGGAGCAGCAGGCGAGGCTGTGGTGGCTGGGAGCGGCCACTGCACTCCAGTCTGGATGACAGAGTGAGACTCCAACTCAAAAAAAAAAAAAAAGGAAAGAAAATTAAGATGAGGCCTAAGATAGCTTATAATCTATGAAATAGTGAATGTGTGCATTTAAGGAGAGTGTCTAGCTCTCCCCGAGTTGCTAAATGTGGCTTAAAGCCTGATCCAGGGATGTTTGAGACGTGAGGGTAAGCCAATGCAGTGTGGCTGTCATACTTCGTACTGCATATTTTATTGTATATTATTGTGTCACACTTCACCTCATCAGTGGTTTAAAAAAAAAAAAACTTGATGTCCTTTTGGCAAAAAAAGCTCACCTGAGACTGCAGCTCTGGGCTTCAGGGTGGGCAGGCGGCCGTTGCAGTAAGGGTTCTGCTCAGTGAGTCCCCCTGCCAAATTCCTATTGCCGGGAGCTTATCTAGGATACACTGGCCATTCCCCGGTTATCCATGGATTCCTGCCTTGGCTGCAGAGCTTCCTGGGCTTATCCCAGATCCATGATTATGGCATTTGCATGGCGGTTTATGTTACACATCCTATGCCAGGTGGTAAAGTAGCCATAGAAACCAGGATCTCTTGCAGAACCCTGTTTAACATAGGCAGCATGGCTGCCAGATCGCGGCATTTAGGATGACTCTGGCAAATAGTTTGAGGAGTGAAAGCAAGCAGAGAAGGAGTGCCCTAGAGGGAGGTGGAAAGGGACAAATGTTCCACCAGCAATCACGTTTCTCGTCAGGCCCCAGGAAACAAGTGCCTTCAGAAGTCCCCCCGCCCCCACCGCATTCTGTCCATAAGTAATGGATCAGGCCGGGTCAACTGGCCCAAGGTAAAGAAATCTGAACAGTTGGAGGCATCACTCTTGGGAGTTTCTTTGAGACATTTCTGTCCTGCAGTTTCTAAGACGCCAAAGCGAGCCTAGGGTGGTTGAAACTGTGACCCAAGCAGTAGTAGGCAACTTAACATTCTGCAAGCAGCTTGTAAATCTCACCTGGAGCCAAGTCATTTCAGCTTCTTTTGCCAAAAGAAAAGCTAACTTGCGAATACTAAACAGCTCATGATTTATCTGTCACACTTAGAGCCATAGAAGTGGCTGGAGGATAGGACAGGACGGGCAAGAAGGGTTGTATCACAACTGTGAGCTGTCAGAACACCCCCCAGCCTTGAGCGTGTGCAGCTACAAGTCAGAATCACTCCGCGACTATGCCTAATTCGCTCGAGGTCACAGGTGAAATGATTTGGATGAGATTCTTAGCTTCAGTTGGACCGTGTTATACAAGCATGCTTGGTTCTTCGAGGCTGGAATAACCTTACACTATCACCATACACCAAGCAAGCTTTACATCTCAGGAAGATGGGGTAGAGCTTAGTCTCAGAATAGAAACACTCTCACCCCTGTAACTAGGTAAGAGGAACACTTGGAGCCTCTTGGGGAACAAGAAAACAGGACTCTGTAAACCGAAGAGATGTCCATCTGTCTGAGAATCGGGCATGATTATTTTATTTGTCAGTGGAGAAGCTGGGGAGAGCTGTAGACTCTGCCTCTGGTTTTCTTGTCTGCCCTGCTCAGAAAGTGAGCGGATGTCCCCAGGAAAGCCAGCCCTCATGGGACCCAAATGAAAGAGGGAACAAGATTGAGCGATGGTGGAAGCCATAGCTTTTCCACTTAGAAGTAAATCTCAGGGGCTGGTCAGAGTTCTTGCCTTGTGCATGGACCAGGAGCAGCCCAGCGACTTTGTCGGAGCCACGCTCCTTTTGGTGGTTGCTCTCCCCTTCAGTTTCTAGTTTTCATCCGACTCTTAGCCAGAGCCCGTCTGCACTACTGCTTCTGGTTATGACTGGGACACCAACCTGCAGTTGCGGGCAGTTCTCACCAGTAGTAGGTAGCCAGCTTTCGCCCCGTCAGTTACCTTGAGCCAATCAGTAGTGCCATGAGCCCTCTCTCACCCACCCACCCTCCATGTGGAAACAAAAGGAAGGTGAGATGCATCTGGAAACAGCACTGCTCTTCATAGGAAAGGCCGAGCCAGGACAGGTGCCTGGGGTGAACGGGCACAGCTCTACTGATACCCCCCACAGTAACCCGGGAGGTGGGAGTGGGGGTGGGAGGAGGCGGCGAGGAGCTCATAACAGGCAGTGTTCCCTGTAAATTAAACATCAGTTACCTTCTGTGTCCGTCTGCAGTAATTGAAGGCAGGAGAAATGTCTCGGTGATTAACTGGTGGTAGTAAACTTTCTGATCAAAGTGAGTATCAGAAGATAGCTGGAGAGATTACCCTTATAAATAAGTATCTGTAAAATATGTATGTCCTTGAGGGTGGGGAAGCTAGCTAGAACCAAAGTACTAATTTGGGCAAAGTGCAGGGGAAAATAACACCGCGTGTATGTAGCTCAGTTCATGGGGAACAAAAGTCAAATGAATAATTTTGGCTCAAGAAATGAATCTCACAAAAACATGCCCTGTGAGGCTTGTTTGGGGAAAGTTTTTGTTTTTCTTTGTCAGAGTGTCTGTCTGTCTCCTTATTCCTCCTCTTTTTCTTCTTCTTCTTCCTCTTCCTCTTCTTCTTCTTAGGCTTTTGAATGTTCCTGTGCCTAGGCATGGAGGAGGCAGTCTTAAGAGTGAACAAGAGTGTGTCTTCCCCAAATGGGTTAGAACTGTGCCTGGGACAGCTTCTCAGAGCTTTCTCTGTTCTCAGACTTCTCCTCACCTCTTTTGTACTCAACTTTTCCCTCTTCTCAATATCCAGTGTCACTTCTCCCTCCCCAATTTTAAGACATAAGGAGTTCACCGAAAGACAAACAAACTTTAATAGATCTGAAGCTCATGGCAATTGGTGATGAGTTAATTCTCATTTCCACAAAATCCCCTATTTTGACAGCTCCCTAAGGAAAACACAACTTGCTGGCTTGCCCGTTACTTTTGTCCCCCATGAGCAATTTTGAATTTGTGCAGTTGAGGCGAGAGTCTGCGGTGTGTCAAGCACTCTCCCGTGACACCCCGTGTCCAGAGGCACCCCAAGGGAGCGCTGTTGTCTCTAAAAGGAAAAAAGAAAGTTCCCGTGTCCGAGTTCTGCCTTGTTGGAATGACTTTCAAGACAATGGAGGCTGTGGCCTCTGTGATCGGCAACACTTTTGGCTGAGGAAGGAGACTTCCCTCCCCGCGTTTCAAGTTGAGCTTATTAGACACGTTGCTGGAGGGGCCCGCTGGTCTCGGAGCGGGCTAATTGGCTGCGGTGCACTCTGCCTCCCACCCAGCTCCCTTCTCCAATTAAACTCCCATCATCCTGTTGTCCTGGACGACCTGCTGCTGCCTCTGATTTGGCATTTCTGTTTGGGTTTGGGTTTTTGGGTTTTCTGTAGTCCTTTCAAAGATAACTTAATGAAACACTCTAAATACTCCATTTTAAAATTTAAACCCTTTTAATTAAAGCACTTTTCATGGAACCCTCAGTCACGAGTTATTTCCCCACATCCTTCAGTACTTAATCTCAGAGCAGAATTGGAAATATCGATAGAAAGTGTAAATCATGCCCTCCTGCTGAAAGCGTTGTATCAGGTTTCGGCTCAAAAGAGCACCATTACCTTTAGCTGTCACGGATCTGTACACTTGATCGATAAACTTCAAATATTATTAGAGGTGGAGGCTTCAGAGATTTGCTCTGTTCTTTGGAGAGAGACAGAGATAAATCTTTCTTAAAAATTGACTTGAATTTGCACTCTCAGTCTTCCTGGTGAAATGCATTTCTCTTAGGCGTCCAGCCACTGCAAGGGGGACAGATTTATAGGCCATGTGCTTCTTGTACTGAAAGATTTAAATGGTAAATCCTTCACATATGACTTCACAAATCATGTAAAGTTAAAAGATTTTTACCGTTTCTGTTGCTGCTGTGCTTAAATTGTAAGGTACAGCTAGTAAATCATTTTAATGGAGGTGTCGTACTTGACTCAATAAAAAAAAAGACAATGGTTTAGCTTCCACTCCAAAATGTTAATGTATTAATCAACGGGAGAATAATTGTTTTTTACTACATTATAAATCTCGGATGCC
The DNA here is from genome assembly GCF_000164805.1 of Carlito syrichta. Classification (NCBI taxonomy): domain Eukaryota; kingdom Metazoa; phylum Chordata; class Mammalia; order Primates; family Tarsiidae; genus Carlito; species Carlito syrichta. Next base: position 572,241 of record NW_007247293.1, on the reverse strand, counting down.
ATTAGGATTTCAGCAAGGGGTGATGTAGCCACATTCCTAAATTAAAATTGTTTACACTGCCATACATCCATTCTGCATCGCCATAGCTCATTCTGGGTTCATTCTGGAGTTGTTCCCCAGCCAAACGTGTCATTCCTCCGTCGGAAGAAGACATCCTGAGGGAGTGATGCTTATAAAGGAAAATTAATTGCTTCGTGAGGTGTTAAATAAATAAAATAAAAACCGTCTGTGGCAATGGACAATTATTCCTTGCTGTCTTTTTTGAAATAGGTTTTTAGGTTTTAAATTGAGGCTTACTCCCTCATACATCCTAAACGTAGCAGGCCTGCCATTTGTCTTTAGTTCAATAATCCTTGTTTTATCTCTAGGCAGCTACGGCTTTTGAGCACCTTACTTTTGCTTCGCGTATACCGGTCAGGGAATATGAGTCACTGGGCCTGCGTAGAACGATGCTCTAGCCTCCTCTCCACAGTTCCTGCTGTTGCCTAAAGGTGTCATCCAGAGCACCTTTCCATCCTGAGGGCGGCCTCCTTAATTAGGCTCTGCTACTGGGTACAGACAGAGTGATCGCTAAGACCAGGTCAGGACCAGACAGACTCCGTCTCTTCCCTCCCCGCCTCCCAAAGCTTGTTCCACATGCATTAGCTCTCTTGTGCGGCTCATAATGAAACTGCCTTGTGGGGAGAACAGATCAATTCAGCACTGGACAGGTCAGTCTGTTCCCTCAGTGTCACTTGATCCATCTCGATTGTTCTCTCTGACTCCTCCATTAAAAAAGAAGGCGACCTTCTGACCCTGGAGGCAGTGTCCGCCAGGGCTTCTGGTGTCTTGTAATAATCTCTACATCCCTGTTCCTCTTCTGATTTCAACAGATTCCCGAGCAGGCGAAGAAGGCTCCATAAGGGCGGTGGACCATGCCGTGATTGGCGGGGTCGTGGCGGTGGTGGTGTTCGCCATGCTGTGCCTGCTCATCATTTTGGGGCGCTATTTTGCCAGACATAAAGGTAAGCAAGGCGCTCCGGCAGGCAGGAGCCACATGGCACCACAGCTTCTGCACGTGGGGACATCGCAAGGCTGTCTTAGTTAGGCAGTTTGGTTTAGGTGACCACACAGCCTCTCTGATTCCTAAAACTGGGAGAGAGAGAAAAAAAAATCGTACCAGCTGCTGACTAGGACTCTGGGAGTTGATGAGTAGCCTCCTTGATTTGGATTTTCTCTAAATATCAAGCTTTGTAGGGTCGTTATTCTGCCATCCGTCCCTGGGGATAGAGTAAAAAAGATGAAGTAGGGGCTGGTGGGCGAGGCATGGCCTGAACCCCCAAAGGATAATCATGGCAAATGCATGTCCACTACCTGCTGTTTTCTGGGAGGCAGAGGAACTAGCCCTGGTCCCTGGCCCTGAACTCTGGGTAAGCTGGTCACAGGGACTAGAGGATCCCTTGGTTCGGTGTGCCCAGGTTAAAGCGGCTCCTTTGCTTCCAAAGCCACATGCATATGTATTTTTAAAATTATCAGTGCAATTGATTTAAATTGCCATTAATCATCACACTTACGAACTGTGCAGTCTGGATGGGCAATCATCTTTTCCAACGCTCCTCCTTTCTGCCCCATGCTGCTCTGCTTCTCGTCTCCCCTCTTGGTAATTTATTCTTCCTTTCCTCTGTCGGCCCTTGTTTTTCTCAGTTATTTTTCTCAAGCACCGTGCAGTGAGCTCACAGGGTTTTCTAGGCGCTTGCATACTGCTTGATTGTCAAACTTGGGTTCGGGGAAAGATTCCTTGAGCACAGTGGTGGAGGTCCAAGTTACTTAACTAAGCACCTTTAGGACGCAAAGACACAGCAGGGACACTCACAGCTGTCCGTACCGCCCTCTGCCCACACTCAGGAGGCAGTCAGTTTGGCCAAGAACTCCCAACCTCTTGGTGTCTAACTGAACAGAGGCAGGAAGAAAGGCCAGAGAGCAGGGCAGAGTCCGAGCAGCACCTGTGGAGGGCCAGGAAAAGAGAGCATGCGCGACACTCTCCAGACAGAAAAGGGACACAGGGGAGCATCTGACCGCTTGCTTTCTCAGATTGACACGTTTAAAACCTGAACATATAGCAAATGTTTCAGCCTTTGTAAACAGAGGAATCTTCAGGAATACAGTCTATGGCGGGAGGAGGGTTGTCTGATTCTGGCAGGCGGTTTAAGTTCTTCCTGTATCCCCTACCGAGGTGCAGTCCTTGTCTTTCTCCATGTAAGCTGTTGGGATTTGGTGACAAGACCGTCACCAACTTTGTAACGTCTGTCTATTGTCATTATAAAGTGGCTGTGCCAATTAGCAAATCCATGAATCCGGGTCCGGCCTAGAGTTAACGTGACAAGAGAGAATCACATGCTCACAAAGGCAGATTCCCCAGCCTTGATTCCGGCGTTATTCTGTCAAACGGCTTCTCAGTCTGAAGCCCCACCCCTGAAACGGAAGACACAGGAACATCCAACAGACGTGCGCACGTGCCCCGCACGTTCTGACTGTGGACAGGGGACTGTGGTTCAGACACACGATCCGAAATGACGCCAGAAGCATCGTCAGGGCCCTAATTCATTTATTGGCTAATTGCTCTTCCTTGCTTTGGTCTTTAACCACGTGCGTGCCCATATCTGGTCACTGGTCCTTGGTGTTTCCTGTTTACACGCTAGTCAGCAGCTCTCCAGCTTTCTGCGTTTTTAGCTCCCACGCACGTCTTCCTCTGCTGACATCCTCTGGTCATAATCACGGCTCTAATGTCTCATTTGCTGAATTATATCGCAGCGGTTCAGTTGGAGTGGTGCCTTTGGAACCCCCGGATCCCCATTTGTCTCACCCACCCCGCTCTCTCCTTCCAATCGCTTTTTCCCCTCTGCTGCCTGCCCACCACTTCGGCTGATGATGGCCATAAAGCAAGTTGCCATCTCTGTACCACTGTGCACAGAGGCCAGCAGACAGTCACGGTGCTTTACCCCTTCATCTTTCAGGTACATACTTCACTCATGAAGCCAAAGGAGCCGATGACGCAGCAGACGCAGACACAGCTATAATCAATGCAGAAGGAGGACAGAACAACTCTGAAGAAAAGAAAGAGTACTTCATCTAGAGCAGCCTTTTTGTTTCAAGGAGGTGTCCAACTGGCCCTATTTAGATGATAAAGAGACAGTGATATTGGAACTCGCGAAAATTCGTGTGTTTTTTTTACGAATGGGTGGAAAGGTGTGAGACTGGGAAGGCTTGGGATTTGCTGTGTTAAAAAAAGAAACAATGTTCTTTGAAAAGTACACTCTGCTGTTTGACACCTCTTTTTCGTTTGTTTGTTTGCTTGTTTGTTTGTTTAAATTTTTATTTCTTCCTACCAAGTCAAACTTGGCTACTTGGATTTAGTTTCAGTAGACTGCAGAAAATTCTGTGCCTTGTTTTTTGTTTGTTGTGTTCCTTTTTTCTCCCACCCTCCCCCTTTGTGAGCATTTATTTTTGCCCTCCACCCCACCCCCCAATTTGGGACTTTTTTTTTTTTCCCCAAAATCTCCCGTTTTGGAATTTGCCTGCTGGGATTCCTTAGACTCGTTTCCTCCCCTTTTTTGTTATTGTTGTTACTTTCTGTTGTTTATTTTTGTGGTAACTGCTTTGTGTTCAAAATTCAGTTTCATAAAAGGAGAACCAGCACAGTTTAGATTTCATAGTTCAGAATTTAGTGTATCCATAATGCATTCTTCTCTGTTGTCGTAAAGATTTGGGTGAACAAACAATGAAAACTCTTTGCTGCTGCCCATGTTTCAAATACTTAGAGCAGTGAAGACTAGAAAATTAGACTGTGATTCAGAAAATGTTCTGTTTGCTGTGGAACTACATTACTGTACAGGGTTATCTGCAAGTGAGGTGTGTCACAATGAGATTGAATCTGTCTTTAATTCTGTGTCTGTAGACGGCTCAGCATAGATACCCCACGCTGTCCAGAAAGGTTTGGGGTGGGAAGGATCCTCCTTTTTCCATGCCCTAAACAGACCCGACAGGTGAGGTCTGTTCCTTTTATATAAGTGGACAAATTTGAGTTGCCACAGGAGGGGAAGTAGGGAGGGGGGAAAGATAGTTCTGCTCTGGTTATTTCTGTTCCAAATGATTCCATCCACCTTTCCCAATTGGCCTTACTTCTCACTAATTTGTAGGAAAAAAGCGAGTCCGTGTGTTGTGCAAATGACTGAATGGGACAGGGTTTGTTTTTTGTTTTTTTGTTTTTTCCTTTGTGCTTAGTTAGGAAGACAGTAGGATGTGGCCTGCATGTACTGTATATTACAGATATTTGTCATGCTGGGATTTCCAACTGGAATCCGTGTGAAACTTTCATTCCTTCAGATTTGGCTTGACAAAGGCAGGAGGTTCAGAAGAAGGGCCGGTATTGTTCCCCCACTGGTCTGCTGTCGTTCTCAGTTCTCGAAAGGTCAGAACAGAGGTGGAAAAACAGCATGTAGGGATTTTCAGTTACTTAATCAAAACTCAAATGTGAGTGTTTTTATCTTTTTACCTTTCATACACTAGCCTTGGCCTCTTTCCTCAGCCTTAAGAACCATCTGCCAAAAAATTACTGATCCTCGCATGATGGCAGCCATAGTGCATAGCTACTAAAATAAGTTACCTGGAACATATCTTAGATGGGGAGCCTCGGGAGAAGGTGGAAGAGTCAAGTTACCATTGGCTTTAAAAAAAAAAAAAGAAAAGAAAAGAAATGTGGGGATTTTCACTGAAACGCCTAGGAAATCTAGAAGTAGTCCTGAAGGACAAAAACTTAAACTCTTACCATATGTTTGGTAAGGCTCCAGACTCCAAATCACAGTCCCTATGGAAAGATGGCATCAAAAAAGATAGATCTATATATATATATATATAAATATATATTATATAACATTTTCAGTGAGTAATTTTGGATTTTGCAAGGTGCATTTTTACTATTGTTACATTATGTGGAAAACTTATGCTGATTTATTTAAGGGGAAAAAAGTGTCTACTCTTTGTTTTTTGAAAGCGTGTTTATTTTTCTTGTCTTTATTTTAACCTTTGATAGAACCATTGCAATATGGGGGCCTTTTGGGAACGGACTGGTATGTAAAAGAAAATCCATTATCGAGCAGCATTTTGTTTACCCCTCTCCTATTCCCTAGGCACTTAACCAAGACAAAAAGCCACAATGAACATCCCTTTTTCAATGAATTTTATAATGTGTGGCTCTATTCCGAGCCCTTAGCACCCATTCTTACCATAATCGAATCATCTCAAAGGGTGAGAACCATTTAGCATGTGTTGAAAGGGTTTTGTTTTTTTTTTCAGTTGTTCTTTTTAGAAAAACAAAAAAACAAAAAACAAAGAACTACCATAGCTCACGGAATTGGCGTCTCATTTTTGGGACCTCCCATCTTTCTGTTTTGAAAAGTGTACAGTAGTGCCGTGTTCCTGATGTAACTTTATGGCTTACAATGTTGACATGTCTCAGGTTCATGTGTTTTGATTGGTGTTTTCCGTCTCAGGTAGATTGCAAAGTGTAGGCCCCACACATTGGAAAAAATAATAATAATAAAGCAAAGCAAAAACAGGAAATTATGGATTTTAGTTGTATATTGGTTTATGTATTTTTTCTTAAGTATACAGTGCACTGTTTGAAATGTATTGTTGAGTATTACTTTGTACAGGTTGATCACTTTTTTTAGAGTGAAGAAAGAACAAACTTGTTTTTTGTGTTTTTTAAAGGAATATAAAATAATGAAGGATGTATAATTGATGCCAAATAAGCTTGTTCTTTAGTCACACCGACGTCTTATTTTTCCCTTTAGGCCAGTTCTGTTTTTAAGGTGTACATGGACAATGTTACAGTGTAAGAAACTCCATATCCACATGTTCCCATTCGCATTTTGTATTGGTTCATGTATACCATTTTTACAAAAAAAAAAGAAAAAAAAAGAAGTACTATAAAATATCTGTCTTCTTAATAAAAAAATTAATGTTACAAAGTGATCCTCCAATCTCTTTATGGCCTTCTTACGGACGCTTCCGCGTAGAAGAGGTGGGCCTCTGGTCCCAGCTTCCTCCTCAGGACCGTGTGCGGCCAAGGACGCTGGCGTAGGTGCTGGGACACCCTGGGTTTCTTGGGCCGCGTTCTCTCTCCTTCTCCGCTCATCCTTCCTGCCCTTCTTCTCTTCTACCCTCAGTGGATGGGAGAGGCTGGTGCTGTGGCCGAGTCTGGGCTCCCACGTGGACTCGGCGATCTATGCAGGTGTGCGATGCTGCTTGGGCCCGGCCGGCCAGCCGGGCCCCTCCCATGGATGAGTCTCCTGCCCTCGCCCCGCCTTTCACCCCACCCTCACCAATTCCCTGTGTTGGCTGCTCCACCTGTCTCTCCCTTTGGGATTGCGTGTCTTAACAACTCATGCTGTCTTCTTCATTTAAAGTTCTCTCTCCTTTCACAAAAGGAAGAACATGGGCTGCAGAGGACTGGCTTGGCCACCCCCCAGAAGACTGTTCTCACTTACTGTTTAGGTCGCTGAGACGTCCAGGCCTGGGTGGACAGCAGGATTCAGTCTCTTGTCATAGTGCTTGCCTTGCAGGCCAAAGTGAGCGATGACCACACTTCACGGTGGATGTTCTTATAAACACACAGATAGTATCTGACCAGCCCCAGAGAGCGCCCTTTCCCCACCACCCACCCAGCTATGGTTGACTCTCCCCCTTTCTCTCCCGGCCAGGTAATGGGGAAAATTCAGCAAATGAAAGAAAAGGTAAGCTCCAGAGAAACCAGAGGCTGGGGACCTCCCCTTGGGCCACTTCCATCTGGGCTTGGTCTCCTATCTGCTTCTGTAAAAAAACAAAACAAAACAACAAAAAAAAACCAGTTAATCAGATATGCAGTGATTGAACGCCGGCCGTATGTCCCGCATTGTGAAGGATGCAGAGAAGTATAAGGGGGATCTCTAGAGGCCAAGTGGGGCATCGATTACACCACATGAAAACATGAAGCGGTCCTGGGCCGTGGGTGCCACACGAGATATAGGGAAACCCAGAGAGTGCTGTGGGACTTTTTTGGAGAAGCGAGATCAGTGAAGACTGGTAGTGAGACAGCTTCGTGCAGGAGCTGGGACCCCAGCTGGGTCTTAAAGGATGGTTTAGTGGGGAATGACTGCAAATCCAAGATCCAGCCAGCCTGCTGCTTTGTATGGGAGAATAAAGAAATCAGTTATGTATGCAACATGGGATCAGTCTTGTGGCTGTGCTCAGGGTCCGGGCAGAGGAGTGGAGATTTCAGTGGCCTCTACCAGAGGGCAGGGAGCAATGGGGAGCACTCATTTACCACACCTCCACAAAAAGATTCACAGGGGTGACATAGGGTAGGGTTCAAAAGCACAGGCTAGGGTGAGACTGCTTGGGCTCAAGTCCCTGCCCCACCACCTAGCGGAAAACCCCAGCCAAGTTATTCAACCTACCTGGTCTTGATCTCCCTCTCTGCGAGGTGGGCATCGCCATAACCTGAAAGGCTGTCCGGAGAGATCCATGAGATAAGCAGCCAGCACTCGGCAAATAAGGAGCCGGACGCACACTAAGTGTTCATTGCACATCCGTTATAACACAGGATAGACACAAATGGTCATTAAAAGGTTACCACCGAGTGCTAACTACTCGGGAGGTGCTCTGTGGGCTTCTGTGCGTATAGACACGTCATGCCCTCGTAGAGCTCATCTTAGAAGGTTTAACGGACCGGGTTCGGGGACTCAACCTGTCATCCCAGCACTTTGGGAGGCCGAGGTGGGTGGATTGCCTGAGCCCAAGGGTTTAAGACCAGCCCGGGCAATTTGGCAAGACCTCGTCTCTACAATAAATCAAAAATTAGTCAGGCGTGGTAGCGCGCGCCTGTGGTTCCAGCTACTTGGAAGGCTGAGGTGGAAGGATCACCAGAGCCCAACAGGTTGACGCGGGGGTGGCTGTGAGCGTGCCACCACACTCCAGCCGGGGCGACAGTGTAAGACTCTGACTCAAAAAAAAAAGGTTTAACGACCCCTTTCTCTTCGCCATTCATTAGTCTGGTTATTCCACACCATGTGGCGGGCGGCATGTTTAGTGTCCCCACCCCTCTCCCCATTGTCTGCAGCATGAGGCTCCAGGTTCAGCTGTAACCCACAGAGAAGGGACCCCAGAAGTTCCTTGAACTGAGGCAGACGGGAGGTGGCGACTTGCTGCACGTTTGCCTTTTGAGCTCCACAGGGTATGCAAATGCGAAGGTGCCGTCAGCAGCCCACGCTGAAAGGAGCTTGATAAGTTGCCCAGTCCTTCATTGGGTACAAGAGTGAAAATGGTCCTCGTTTCCTCCAGAGAGTTTTCACAACTGTTTTGGCCTGGCATTCTCCAAATACATCAACCGGAACCCCGAGGTGATATGCGGGTGTTAATTGGTGCAATCTTTCACTGTCCTCTGTCTACCTGAAATGTAATTCTTGTACTGCTGTGGACTTCCTCCATGGAGAAATGTTCCTTTGATTCTGTCATCCAGAACCTTAAAGCAGCCGTGCAGTCACCGGGCTACAGGTAGAAAGACCCTGCCTGCGTAAGTGAAGGCATTTCTGTTTCCTTATAAAATTATGTCCAAGATTAATATACCTTTTTGCCAGCATGCCAAACACACAGTCCTTCGTCATGAAGAACTGGCAGCCAAATTCCTTCAGGATGAAATTTGTATTCGCAGCAACCCATTATAGGTTTCAAAGCGCTTGGCTGTCCTGACCCCACACTCCAGGAGGAGAAGGAAGGGACTGCTGGCCATCATCCAAATGACCTTGAGGGCCAATACCACAGTAAGGTCACTGGTGGGCACATGGTAGGCACTCAACAAGTAGCAGTTGATTAAACAGAGAATAGCCAAGCACCTGGTTGCCTGAGTCTTACTTTATACTTAGTTTAAGTGGGCGACCGATTCCACATTTCAGACCTTGACATTGGCAAGTGCATCCTCAATCCAGGTGGCTTTCAGATTGGCCTTGAAGAAATGAGCCAGCCCGCCCTGAGTTTAGTGCTATTGGTCCCATCATTCTCAAGGACCTGCTGAAACAAAGTAACTGTTCCTCCTTTCGGGGGAATAACAATTTTGGTAATGGCTAAGTAAAGCCTTGCTATTGCTATCATATATTGTGAGGACCTTCAGAAGGAGGCATGGTGTATTAGAAAAATCCAAACCGTGCGCCTTGCCTGATGCGTGTTTATCTCAAAATGTCGACTGGTGCCTCTGATAGGAGTCATAGGTTTCACATGCCTACAACATCACACGTAGGCATCCGAGAACTGAGACCTGAAAGCAGGAATCTTCTCTATCTTCAAGTCTTTCGATCCTCAGCTTCCAGGCTCCTTGGTACACAGGAAACTCTGTTTTGTCTTTTATGTTTTTGTTTCTTTCATTCTCAAATGAACATAAACTGTCTACTGCCCCTGGTGGCCAGTTCTGGGAACTACAACTTGAGCCTTGCACGTTTAAACGTGGAATTAATTCCAACCAGGAAGTTGACTTAAAGTCTATTGCTTTTTCTCTCACACGCATGCACACCCACCCTCACCTCCCATTTTAGCCCCTCCTAATCCTTGGAAGTGTTGAGCTGGGGAAAGTGAGGACCACTACTGAGGGTCAAATCAACTGGTGCTCTGGGCCTGGGATTCAGCTGCCCTCCAAATGTGCACTGGTTCCCAGTCATATTTCAGACGTGACCGCCTTAAATCTTCCTTAAGTGCTATCTTCTCAGGTTAATTAATCACCGGGCTTAAACTTGCTGTTACCAGCAGGAAGTCCATCCTGAAGTCAGCAATGTTACGATTGCATCTTCTAATACTGTTTATCCTGCATTAGTGTTTACTTAGGGGGAAAATTGATCCGTAATTGATATTTCAGTCTTCCAGAGCTGGTGTTGGAAGAGCCTAATGCAAGCCTTTAATAGCAAGCAAATATTTAAATCCCTTAATGGTTGCTGAATATTGAAATATGTGACTTTATTACTCTTTTTGGTTTGTTTTCTCTGTAGTTGTGTATTTCATCGTTTAAACTTGCAACGGATGCTGGCAGGCTCGAGTCTGGCTAATCCACAAAAGCTGTTTGCCCAGACACAGCAGACCTGATTAAAAAGTATTGCTGTGGAAGGCAGTCTTCTGCACTAATCAGTCTCTGTTAGCTAGTGACGAAATTACTATCCATCTCTCTCTCTTTCTCTTTCTCTCCCTCTCTCTAGGCCTGTTTTCTCTAACCTCCTCTCCCAGAATAAAGTGATGGGGCAGCTATAGTGTTGCAATTAGGAGCATGAATCTTTTATCGTTTGGACAAGGAAGGGAAAATGCCATTACTGTCAACCGAAATGTCCTACTTGGGTTTTTTGCTCCTACTTCCCTGCCAAAGCCCATTGCTGCTGCTGAAAGTGTATAACATTCACAGCTGTTCTTGATGGCTTGATTCTTAACGCAGCCAGAAATGTAGCCCGGGAGATGCTTAAGACAGTTTATGGAAAATAATAGATTTCCTTGCAGAGACACCAATGCATCGAGAAGGGCTTTGAGTCACGTTAGCTCCAGCCAAGATCACCAATTTTCTTCCCTTCCGGCTTCAGTTACAAAAGCTATTGCTAAAAAAAAAAAAAAAAAAAAAAATGCAGGCCCTCTTGAATTCTCTGTGTTTTCCCCATGGGTTTCTATCAGCACCACAAGTCTCCGGCTCTGGAGCCTTTTATTCTCACCATTCACCTGCAGCAGCCTTGAGATCTGGAAAGAAGCCTCGCCTACAGAACTGGAAAAAAAAGGATACCACCAAGGGGAGAAGAAGAACTCCCGGGAAAGCCACCTGATAAACACTAGGTCCATCAGGCCTGGGTGCTCCAGAGACCGGCGGCTGTGGGCTGTGTCGGAGGCCACCACTACCATCCCAGCACAAGGGTGGGGTCTGGCCCTTTCTGTGTGGCCACCAGGAGTGCCGAGAAGTGGCGCAGTTAGCTTCAGCTCTCCAACCCCACCGCTGCCATGCTGACTCTCACACCCAGCCCTTAGTTAGGAACCTCTGGGAATGACAGTGGCAAGTCAAAGGGGAGTGGCTCCTTAGTCACAGATGTTAGAAGGCTGAAAGAAAGAAACAGCCAACAGTGCCTCGCAAGGTTACAGCTTCCAGACAGCTTCTGCAAATGCATGTCAGAAGTCATGTGTCTCGGCCCCATTGTGTCCCCCACAGTTGTGCCCAGGAATAGCAGTAGAGGGTACAGGCGGCCGGCACCGGCCACCTCTCTCTTACTTTCACTCTAGTGGCAGCCGCAGACACCCCCAGCAAGTGCCACCACTCCTCCACTGTTTTCATTCTCAGCTTCTTCTAAATGGAAACCATTAATCACACTAAATTGTGCAATGATTCCGTGATAGGGAGAATGCTGATGGCAAAAATCATTCTCCTTTGTTGTGCCAGGCAGGCAAAAGGCAGAAGGATTAGCTCGTCGCCCTGCCTGGCTCCTTGCAAATGCTGACCATGTGTTTGCCCACGCAGCTGCCTCTATGCACACAGCTTATTTTAGCTCTGGTCTAAGGCATTCCAACTGTTGACAGGAAACAAGGCCACCTCTTCCTTATTCCCAGGACTGCCAGGAAGACTGTGATGACTGCAGCTCCCTGAAGTCTTTCCCATCTCAAGGTCCCCAGACCAGGGGTAGGGGAGGTGAGGGATTCACACGGAAAACCCAAGGTGATCTCAGTCGGGGCGAGCTGGCGGGGTGAGCCGCACACCCCACACACTTCTGCCAGCTGGACTGCAGGAGAAGCCAGGTGTGGGTACCAAGGAGGCTTTTTGCCTTTCAGAATTTGATGTCTGCTTCGCTTTCGACAAGCCTCTTTGTAAGCCACCCCTTCTGAATTAGAATCATTTTCCAAAAGCTCTTAAGCTATGATTAATGCCAGGGCTGTTTTTAACAATCATCCTGCCAGTCTTAAGCTGTAGTCATTTTCAATAATTTGGAGTGCTCAAAGGCAAGCCAGGAGTTTGTTGACAACAAAACCCATAAGAGCCCAGCCAGGCAGCCACAAAAGATGCAAAAAGCAAAGGGACCATTTGGGTTTAGCTGGCTTTGTGCTCCCAGAGTTTCACCACTAAAAGTTTGATTGAACGCTCGCAATGCTTTAAGGACCCAACTGTGAACATGGCTGGCCAGGAGGGCTGCCAGCTTGGCTTTTGTGTGAACAAGCGAGCGGTGTGTTTGGAGGGGCCCGGGTTTATTTATGGACATGTGTGCTTCATTCACGTCGTCCCCAAACCAGAGCGTCCTCGTTTGTTTTCCCTCTGCCAACATGGAAGACCAAGAAAGAAGCGCAATCGCTTTGCTTTGGGGCTGTGCAAAGGCTCATGAGCGCTGAGTGAGTCTCTGGCCAAGACTTGAGAATCCTGCTTTGTAGATGGCCCTGGCCATTTCCTGAGCCATGTGTGTTAAACTAGCGCTCTCTTTTTAATCTTGGCCATTTCATGCTAGAGTATCCATCTGTTTGAAAAGCCCGCACCAAAGGAAGCTACGACTTGAAACGCCCGTGATCGAAATTCACTTAGACTTGGCGTCAGACGGCATTTATTTCTAGCCCATGACTTCCTCTGGTAGGAAAGGGTTAGCTCTGGGTGATGGGGATTTAACCCAATGAATTTGGTGTGACTGATAGATATTTGCATCTCAGTTCAACTCTGCCACGCACCAGCTATTATGTAGGGTGTGTTGCTAGCCAGGAAGAAAAACAGACACTGGAGTCTAGCTGGGAGCTTTTATTAGCTAACTTCCAATAAACCCCCTTCAACCATGAATCACAAGAGGAGCCCAGCCCTGCCCGCCACGTGGCCTTTGAGTAACTGTCATGTCCCCTCTCTGTTTCTGTTGGCATCAAGCCCCTTTCTTCTGGGTCTTCAGAGCCATGTTTCTGTCTTGACTGGGGGACCCAAAAGAAAAATCATGATCTATCAGGGACTGTCTGTGTCCCTACACCTCTTAAGAGTTTTGCCGGATTTTCCTGACAGCTTTTCAGAGGATTCAGTGGGACATCCCT
>NW_007247293.1:557546-559147 GCF_000164805.1 Carlito syrichta | reverse complement strand
TCCCCGCCCCCGCCCCGCCACCCCAAGCATGTACTTGCTGTGGGATCATGAGGCTTTGGGGAAAAGAAAAACTTCCTCTAAACCTACTCATCCCCATATATTCCCTCTCTCAGTTAATAGCATCATCAGTCTCCCAAACGAGAAGCCTGGGAGTTATTTGCCTCCAACTAGTTACCAATGCCTGCCCATTGCCCCCTAAATGCTTCTCAAACTTTACCCAGACTCATCAATTTCCTTTTCACTTACCTCTTTCAGGCCCTTTGCCTTCAACCAAAGGAACGTCACAGCCTCTCAACTGGCTTTCCGCCCCTTTTCCCCAGCCCCATCATCGGTCCCTACCTTGCTCAGAAACCACTTTTGGTTGACCTTGCACTGCAGAATAAATCCAAATCCTCACCACCCGCTATCAGCTCAGTGTGGCCTTTCAGTCTTACCCCGAGATCCCTCAACACTCACCCTGTACCCCTAAGTTCTATTCCAAAGCCATGTTCATTCACACCTCTGTGCCTTTGATTATCCAGGGGGTGTCCTCCTCCCTTCAAGAATGTCTCACACCCTTCAGGTTGCTTCTCTGCGCTTTCTCAATTCTTCATGCTTACCTCAATTTGTGTCCTTATCACATATCTGAACTGTTTGTTTACCTTTCTGTCTCCCTCAATAAAACAGTAAATTCCTTGAGAATAGAGACTGTATCTGATCCAGCTCTGTATCTCCGAAGCCAAGTGCGGTATCTGGCCCTGTACTCAATAAATTATTGACTAATAAGAGTTTTTTTTTTCCATCTGTGGTGTGTTTGGTTTTCATCTGTCCGTCTCTTTCCTTGGAAGCATCCTGGTAAGGACTGCTCTCTTTCTTCTCTCTAACCAGCAATTCTAAAGTTTCTAGAACTCCCTCCCTCTGTTTGTTTTGTTAATTTTTGTTTTGTTTCATTTTAAATTTTGTTTCTTGCTCTATCACAGCCAACGTCATTTTCCCCACCTTTCCCTTCTCCCATTTCTCTAGGCTGTTTTCTCCAGTAAGGTCAGTAAGTAGAGTACCTACATCCTATAAACATGTCAAGGGCCTGTGAACATATCTGAGACCTGGAAAGAAAAAAAAAATGAGCTCCAAAATCAGAGAAGACAAGAAAATTGTAAAATCAAATTTATTAAGCGTTTAAATGTCTACAAAACCATAACACTGTCAACCACACAAACTGCAACCAAACTTAGCTAGTAAATAATCAGATATAAGCTGTATGTAGCATGTGATTGTAATGTCTTTAACATAGTGTGGAAGGAAGCCAATACAAAAAGAGGTCCTAGGACCTGCCAAGGTTGCCAAACAGTCTCCTCTGCCTTATTTCTTGTCTCTTCTTCTATCTCTCTCTCTCTCTTTCCTCTCTCCTCTCTCCTCTCTCTCTCTCTTTCCTCTCTCCTCTCTCCTCTCTCTCTCTCTCCTCTCTCTCTCTGCTTCCTGTATGCCACAGTTAAAAGCAGGAACCTCCCACATTCACTTCCGAGGTTAGGGCTCATTGATGTCCCATATCTCAATCAGTTTCCTTGTACCAGGGTCACTCTGAACCTCACTCTCACAGGGTGCTTACTGCATATGAGAGATTA
>NW_007247293.1:556651-557526 GCF_000164805.1 Carlito syrichta | reverse complement strand
TCCTGTCTCTGAATTATACACTACAGCCCTGAGTACATAGAGCAGGTTTTGGAGGGAACCAGTCCAGGAAATGATCAGACCTGCCAGGTGGGTAGAACAGTCACACCGACCATCAACCTCCTTGGAAGGCAAGAATCTGACAAATACACCTGGGGGCTCAGGATAGAAAGCTGAGCTGCCCAATATGCACAGAACACTTTAAACTTTCATTAGTAGCAGATTCTCCGGGGTCCAGCAGCAGCAAACTGCAGATATATCTGACCTGCATGCCCGGCTTTCAATCGGGACAGCAAATTGTCATTGTGGACACCCTGGGCTTTGGAGAGCAGGTGACTTCTCTGCCCACCGCTGTTTTCCAGCTTTTGGATTTTGTTTTGGTGTGTGTGGGAGGGGGACAGAGGCTGGTGGTGATGAGCTCCCACTCGAGAGCCAGTATTCATGAGTAGTGTTTCCAGCTGTGCCTCTGATTCAGTCGTGACCTTGGGCAAATCGCTTCCTCCCTGGGCCCTGCTCTCCATCTGTAAAGAGCCTCAATCCCAAATTGTTTCCAGTTATTTGTTTGTAAAGTACTTTGACATCTCAGATCCCAGGCGCGGTAAAGAGCAAAAATACTGCTGTTGTTATAGTGCCTCTAAAACCCCAAATAAAATGCGTTGCTCCCTCTTGAGTTGAAAATTAAAAAGCTGTAATCATGGACGACGAATTCCATTGTTGCTCTACGGTTGACCTCGCCATCTCGAGATCATCCAATTTCTGCCCCTTTTCTTTACAAAATAAATAAAGGCTCCTTTGTGAAGAATGGCTTTCATTTAGTAAATAATTTTGAACTTGTGTAATTACTTTTGTGTCTTTTCTTAACAACTTCGCTTCGCTGA